>NC_071258.1:34287406-34387406 GCF_023375685.1 Ictalurus furcatus | reverse complement strand
CCTTGTATTACGTCTTGCACTGTAACCTCTAACACTCCATCACTGAAAACACATAAACTTGGAGACAAACATTGAAAGCGTGCACGGTGCTGTACTGTAATACGCTGTGAGCGTGCACGGTGCTGTACTGTAATACGCTGTGAGCGTGCACGGTGCTGTATTGTAATACGCTGTGAGCGTGCACGGTGCTGTACTGTAATACGCTGTGAGCGTGCACGGTGCTGTATTGTAATAAAGGAGCGTGCACGGTGCTGTATTGTAATAAAGGGAGCGTGCACGGTGCTGTATTTTAATAAAAATGAGCGTGCACGGTGCTGTATTGTAATAAAATGAGCGTGCACGGTGCTGTATTGTAATAAAGGGAGCGTGCACGGTGCTGTATTGTAATAAAGGGAGCGTGCACGGTGCTGTATTGTAATAAAGTGAGCGTGCACGGTGCTGTACTGTAATAAAGGGAGCGTGCACGGTGCTGTATTGTAATATAGGGAGCGTGCACGGTGCTGTACTGTAATAAAGGGAGCGTGCACGGTGCTGTATTGTAATAAAGGGAGCGTGCACGGTGCTGTATTGTAATAAAGGAGCGTGCACGGTGCTGTATTGTAATATATGGAGCGTGCACGGTGCTGTATTGTAATAAAGGGAGCGTGCACGGTGCTGTATTGTAATAAAATGAGCGTGCACGGTGCTGTATTGTAATATAGGGAGCGTGCACGGTGCTGTATTGTAATAAAATGAGCGTGCACGGTGCTGTATTGTAATAAAATGAGCGTGCACGGTGCTGTATTGTAATATAGGGAGCGTGCACGGTGCTGTATTGTAATAAAATGAGCGTGCACGGTGCTGTATTGTAATAAAGGGAGCGTGCACGGTGCTGTATTGTAATAAAGGGAGCGTGCACGGTGCTGTACTGTAATAAAGGGAGCGTGCACGGTGCTGTATTGTAATAAAGGAGTGTGCACGGTGCTGTATTGTAATAAAATGAGCGTGCACGGTGCTGTATTGTAATAAAGGGAGCGTGCACGGTGCTGTATTGTAATAAAGGGAGCGTGCACGGTGCTGTATTGTAATAAAGGGAGCGTGCACGGTGCTGTATTGTAATAAAATGAGCGTGCACGGTGCTGTATTGTAATAAAGGGAGCGTACACGGTGCTGTATTGTAATAAAGGGAGCGTGCACGGTGCTGTACTGTAATAAAGGGAGCGTACACGGTGCTGTATTGTAATAAAGGGAGCGTGCACGGTGCTGTACTGTAATAAAATGAGCGTGCACGGTGCTGTATTGTAATAAAGGGAGCGTGCACGGTGCTGTATTGTAATAAAATGAGCGTGCACGGTGCTGTATTGTAATAAAGGGAGCGTGCACGGTGCTGTACTGTAATAAAGGGAGCGTGCACGGTGCTGTATTGTAATAAAGGAGCGTGCACGGTGCTGTACTGTAATAAAGGGAGCGTGCACGGTGCTGTACTGTAATAAAGGGAGCGTGCACGGTGCTGTATTGTAATAAAGGGAGCGTGCACGGTGCTGTATTGTAATAAAGGGAGCGTGCACGGTGCTGTACTGTAATAAAGGGAGCGTGCACGGTGCTGTACTGTAATAAAGGGAGCGTGCACGGTGCTGTATTGTAATAAAGGGAGCGTGCACGGTGCTGTACTGTAATAAAGGGAGCGTGCACGGTGCTGTATTGTAATAAAGGGAGCGTGCACGGTGCTGTACTGTAATAAAGGGAGCGTGCACGGTGCTGTACTGTAATAAAGGGAGCGTGCACGGTGCTGTATTGTAATAAAGGGAGCGTGCACGGTGCTGTATTGTAATAAAGGGAGCGTGCACGGTGCTGTATTGTAATAAAGGGAGCGTGCACGGTGCTGTATTGTAATAAAGGGAGCGTGCACGGTGCTGTATTGTAATAAAGGGAGCGTGCACGGTGCTGTATTGTAATAAAGGGAGCGTGCACGGTGCTGTATTGTAATAAAGGGAGCGTGCACGGTGCTGTACTGTAATAAAGGGAGCGTGCACGGTGCTGTATTGTAATAAAGGGAGCGTGCACGGTGCTGTATTGTAATAAAGGGAGCGTGCACGGTGCTGTACTGTAATAAAGGGAGCGTGCACGGTGCTGTATTGTAATAAAGGGAGCGTGCACGGTGCTGTATTGTAATTGAACATGTATAAACAGCAATGTGATGTGTGACCCTCCAGATTTCCACACGGTTTAATATTAAAGCAATTTGTTATAATGCGTACCGAATTAAAAGAGCACGTGTGGGGTTTTGTTGTGGTATTCCCACAGAATTATTTACTGCGCTAACTAAATGCGTCCGTTAAACTTTTTCCATCCCACACTTTTGCAGTACCGCTCCATGTTTAGCATTTAACGCATGAACAAAGAATGTATTCGCAGTTATTCCATGAGTCCCCTAGAGAAGAAGAAACACACGAAGAGAGAGAACGAAATGTGTGAAACAGGTGGTGCTGTTCAGAAAGCCGCAGGGTGTTCACGGCGCCATCCTTCATGATGTCTGTTCCGCATGCAAACCTTCCTCTTTCTCCTCCTTCTCATGTTCTCACTCTTACCCTTGATCCTCTGCCTATTCACTCCATCCTCGTTTCTTTCGCTCCCTGTCTCCTGTATTTCTAACGCACTCCAGCCCTTTCCATCACCTTATCTCCTGCTGCTCTGCCGAGTCGCTCAGTAATTGCAGTGTTGCGCTCCAGCTCATCGTATTACAGGCCCCTCCTGGTGCGACACTACCTTCTCACCTCCTCCTGGTGGTCCGGTAGATCGTTATGATATACCTTGGTGATACTTTTGCCTTCAGGCTGTGTGGAACGTTTCCTGTTCATTTTAACATCACAGCTTGATAATAAACGATTTCTTTTCAAAACATACACCATGTCTCCTTTGACCACTTGGGAGTGCCATTCGCATCCCTGGTATGCGTCATTCTGTTTACCTTTACCTGTACACTGTTAGCACCATAACCTTATTTATTTCATTTAACTTGTTTACTATTTGCACAACTGGTCGGATGCTGACTGCATTTCATCGCCTCTGTACTTGTACTCTGGCAATGACAATAAAGTTGAACCGATCCTAACCTAACCTAAGAGTCGCACTGGTGTGTATGTGTGGTAATCATCAGTAATTCATGATGCAGTGCAGTGTTCAAACTTTAGAAAAAGCCAAGCAAAGACTACACTCTCTGTGGACTGTCTTTGAAAAAGAATAGTACTTTTTGCCTACACAGTAAGATCACCACCCGCCCCCGATCCTGATTTGCTTCATGGTTCCTATGGTGACAAATGCCGTCACACCGTTGTTTTGGCTTCCTTCTCGATGCAGTCTCGATGTTCTTTTTCCCTCCGGTGTTCCTCTTAGAACATTCAACATATTCAGTCCCATCCGTCACGAAGCTGCTCGCTGCTATAGCGTTGGTGCTAATGCCTGGAAACGAACGCTACCTTATGGCAAGTAACTGTCGAAACATTGGACCGAGTACCGTCCGCTATCCACGTAACGATTAACAAGCACATTTGCATCCCCATCATTTTCTTTAGAACAAATAAATCATTCAAATGCGTTTGTCTTTTTTGGGGGGAGTTATTTACGAATCCAAAAACACCGGCGCTCCTGAAAAGCGTTCGCGCTTTCTTCTGGAGATCGAGAGTTCAAATCCTGATGATGCCACAGCAAATTTCTGGGAATTCTGGGAGCCCAAAAAGCTTAATTGCGTGTGCTTTGTGTGTGTGTGTGTGTGTGTGTGTGTGGGAGGGACATTTTCTCTCTCCCCTGTCAATCACTGCGACACTAGCCAATCACGGGCGTCTGTGAGATTATGTATGCGGAAGAGGGTAGGTAGTGATTTCCTCTGAGTGCGGCGCGCTGCAGTTGTGATGAAGCATGAGCAGTGTGTAGCATCCACCCGGATGATGCGACGGCAGCCACAGTCTGCCAGAACGCCCACCACACACCAGCTATTAGCCTAACACATTGCCCAAGGTCCCAAATAATGAATGTTGATCCAGCGTTGGGCTTTAAATTGTTTTTGAATATTTGATTAGATCCATTAATGTTGTTATTAAAAGAAGGTGTTTTGGCCAGCTGGGCTGAAAACCAGTTGATCTGATTAGCGAAGGCGCTGAGGGTTTATAGACGTATATTATTAATTTATAATTAGACTCCGTCGGGTCTGATCAAGCTCTCTGGGCATCTAATCAATCCACACAGACAGAGAGTCAGTTATGGCCTCAGTCAGAGCAGTGAAGCAGTGACCTTTCACCAGGGAGAAATCGATGGACAACCTTTTCAATATAACTGCTTTATGACCATCTGTTCACTCAGGGGTTTAATATGTGGCAGATTGCTGGAAAACATGTCTGCTGTGATTGCTGTGGAGTGTTATTAGCACTGAGCTAGCTTACTAGCATCACTCGCTGGCCACCGTTGGCTGCAGTGATTAAATGAAACTGACGTTTCATCACTCGACTCGCTCCAGGAATGAGATTTTGCTGGGAAACTCTGAAATTGAAACTCTGAAACTGAGGCTGGAACTTTCCGAGCAGACGCGAGTCCGATAAGATTAAAGAGTCACCAGTTCAACAAGCTTGCTCCGGAACTGTGTTTCTCTCTCGCGAAGGAGGCGTGGCCTGTGTGTCAGTGCATGTGATGGAGGTGTGGCCACTGTGTCTCAGTGCAAAAGAAGGAGGGAAGGCCTTTCTATCTGTTGTGAAGGAAAGGAGGTGTGGCATTTATGTCAGTCTAAGTGAAGGAAGTGTGGCCTGTGTGTCACAGTGCAAGGGAAGGAGGCGTGGCATGTATATGTTAGTCTCAGTGTGTCAGTGCAAGTGAAGGAGGTGTGGCCTCTGTGTGTCTGTCTCAATGAAGGGGGTGTGGCTTCTCTGTATCAGTGCAAGCAAAGGAGGTGTGGCCTCTGTGTCTCTGTCTCAGTGAAGGAGGTGTGGTCTCTGTGTCTCTGTCTCAGTGAAGGAGGTGTGGCCTCTGTGTCTCTGTCTCAGTGAAGGAGGTGTGGCCTTTGTGTCTCTGTCTCAGTGAAGGAGGTGTGGCCTCTGTGTCTCTGTCTCAGTGAAGGAGGTGTGGCCTTTGTGTCTCTGTCTCAGTGAAGGAGGTGTGGCCTCTGTGTCTCTGTCTCTGGTGGAATCAAAAACACACTGTTTTCGTGTATTACTTTAAATGCAAACAAGCTGCTGCTCCCCGCCCCTTTCCAGAAGAGGGCTGTGCCGTTACAGCTCGTGCTTCGGATACTACGGCAACAACAAATCAGGAGAACCAGTATGACAGACACCGTCATATATGTATGAATTCTACAGACAGTAAGCGTTTTCTGGCTAAAAATAAAAACGACGACATAGCTCTGGTCTCTGTGAATACAATCAGAGACAATGGTAACTTTAGCCGCATTAGCCGTGGAATCTGCTAACAAGTGCATTCGGAAAGGCGATTTGCAAACATTCACAAAATATAAAGTGCGATACTTATGTCTTCTGGATATGAAGCGGATCACGAACTTCTCCACTGCGTCTTCAGTGGCTCTGATTCTGGGAGAACATGAAGACTCGTACGTTCGTTGTTACAGCCAACAACAGAACACTCACAAAGCTTACGAAGCTGAGACGTTCCTCTCCTCACCGTAGCTGCTCACTCAGGGGCGGAGCTATGCTAATCACACTGGATAGAAAACACGAACGACTCGTGTTGAGACACTGTTTATGATTTATGAGGAATATAAAAAAAAGGGCTGGGTGGATCTGTACCACTGTAGGGCGGTTGTGTACACACACTGCCCACACACATTTCTGTTCAAACACCGTGTAAAAGTGAAAGTGTTGGCACCTCGTCTTATTGCGAGTAAAGGAGGTTTCAGTGAAGGAGTTGCGGCCTTTGTATCTGTCAGTCTCGGTGAACAAGGTATGGTCTTTGTGTGTCGGTGTGGATGAAGGAGGCGTTGCCTCTGTGTCTTAGTGCAAGTGAAAGAGGCGGGACCTCTGTACCTGTCAGTCTCGGTGACTCAGTGAGTCTTGATTTTCTCCTGAGATTTATTTTGGTGTTTTATATGTTCTGCTGCAATATTTGTCATCAAAGGCATCTTTAATTGTACTGTATAGAACCGCTGGCTTTAAATCTTTCATACACCAAAGCCTTGTCGCCTCAGAGGGAGAGATACACACGCGGAACTCTCTCAAGTGTTGGGTTGTGTATGTCTTTACAACTTTTAATTAGGTTTTCAATCAGTATGCTTGTCTCTCAGTACACGTAGAGGCGCAATATCAATCCGTTCTGTTTCTCTGTATTACACATTCCCAATGGAGGCGCTGAAAGTACACCGATTTTTTTTTTTTCATTTTTATTATGTACTATATATGAGTGCCGAGTGATTTGAGGATATTAAATGAGTGCGTGTGTATATTAGATGGTACAACATCAGCTTTGAGTGGTGCGGGCCACCATGTTGCTTGCCTTGATTCAGTGCCAGAACCCTGCAGATACAAGACTCAGGATTTTTCTACATGAATGCTAATGCTACAGTTGGAAGTGGGTCAGCTTTCTGTAATCCGCTGTGCTTTCAGTTCAGCTTACACAGACCTGCAGCTGACAAACACACACAACACCGAAAGCAAAATAAGCGTTACGTAAGTTCTCAACAGTCTCAGAAGGACTAAAGTGATTAAGTTGCTAACAAGTTGGATCTGGTTAATAGCTATTCATTGCTCCACCGCTGGGATCATAAAAGAGCTAAATTGAATTCTGACAATTAAACAGCCAGTCGTTACTCAGGCTCTGACCAATCAGACGTCTTGTTACTGTCTCTGACCAATCAGACGTCTTGTTACTCAGTCTCTGACCAATCAGATGTCTTGTTACTCAGTCTCTGACCAATCAGACGTCTTGTTACTCAGTCTCTGACCAATCAGACGTCTTGTTACTCAGTCTCTGACCAATCAGATGTCTTGTTACTCAGTCTCTGACCAATCAGATGTCTTGTTACTCAGTCTCTGACCAATCAGACGTCTTGTTACTTAGTCTCCGACCAATCAGACGTCTTGTTACTCAGGCTCTGACCAATCAGACGTCTTGTTACTCAGTCTCTGACCAATCAGACGTCTTGTTACTCAGGCTCTGACCAATCAGACGTCTTGTTACTCAGGCTCTGACCAATCAGACGTCTTGTTACTCAGTCTCTGACCATTCAGAAGTCTTGTTACTCAGTCTCTGACCATTCAGAAGTCTTGTTACTCAGTCTCTGACCAATCAGAAGTCTTGTTATTCAACACCGACATTGCAGACGTAATATTTGCAATATTTTAGCTGTCATGTGATAGAGAAGCACAAATCATGGGATGGAAGCTGGCAGCAATTAAATTGAAAAGTGTTGATAGGAATGTTATTGTGCTTGATTTAAAAGATCTTTTTTTTTAATTGTGTCTCTCTTTCTTTTCTTTCTCTCTTTTCTTCCTCTCTCCTCAGGAGCATGTGACTCGTGAGGAGGCTCGCAGCCTGACGCCTCGCCAGTGTGCAGCCATGGACCTCGTGCTTCCCACCATCAAGGTGACTCTCAACTCTTTCTCTCTTTCTTTCCATCTCTCTCTTCTCTTAATCTAGCTCTTCTTCCACTTATTCTTTCGTCATCACTCCGTCTCTCATCAAGGACAAATCTCTTTTCACTCACTTTTCACTCAATCCCCTTCTCTCTTAACAGGTTCGTCTCTTGTTATCTCTCTCTATCAATCTGACCGTCTCTCTCTTTGTCTTTCTCTCTCTTCTTCTGTCTCTATATCTGTGTCCCTCTCTCCCTCTCTCTCTCTCTCTCTCTCTCTCTCTCTCTGTCTCACTTCCTCTCCTCATCCCTCCATCCTTCTTCAGGTGCAATTTATTTATCTTTTCTCCTCCAAGCACTAATGGATTTATTCTCTGAAAACACGTTTAAACGGTTAAATAAATATAGTTTGTCTGTCTGGGAAAACCCTTAATGGTTCTAAGTAGAACCCAACAACAGACGGTTCTCTCTTTTATAAAGGGTTTAGGAAGCAAAGAACCCTCAACTATCCATTTCCCTAAGGGAAGAAACACTTCCTATTTCTCCACTCGCATTCCTTCTTCCCACTATTTTCATCTCTGGTGTGTGTGTGTGTGTGTGTGTGTGTGTGTGTGTGTGTGAGCTATTTTGGGAAGCAGATTGAGGTGTGACCTTGGTATGCATGGTGAGAACACTCACCGTGAAGGTGTGAGGTGGTACCACGACCTCTCCATCTCCTGTGGGTGCTGATGCTGACACACACACAAACACACACACACACACACACACGCACACACACACACACACAAACACACACACACACACACGTGTAAAATGAGCACTGCTTGCTTTTAAATCCCTGTCCGTCTGCACCTGTGTCAGAGAACACAACCAATTCAGACTCAGTCTCCTAGGCAACCGTCTCCTCCTCCTTCCTCACTTTCTGACCAATCACAGAGCCAGGATGTTTCTCATTAGCATTCAGAGCAGAGGAACCGATTAAAGGAGTTTAAAAGTTAAAAATAAAGGCCTGGTGATGGAGATTAAGATGTGTGTGGAGTTCTTCTCATCTTTTAAAACCAGTTAGACCACAACACTGTTGAGTAGTGCCGCTTATATTAATACACTGCAGGGTTTCTATTAACTTTAAGGCAGAGAAAAATGAGAGGCTGGTGATGGAACAACAGTTTATAGCTACTATAACGTAAGTGAGAAGTTTCTTGGATGTTCCACAACATTAAACGTAACTATAAATGGATAAAAAGTATGAGGTGTCATTCTGTAATATGGAAAAGCTGGAATTTTTGATAACTTGTTGTCATGTAAGGGGAAAGAAAGCGTATGAGACGTGTGTAATAAGCGTACAGAGCGTATGAGACGCGTGTAATAAGCGTACAGAGAGCATGAGACGCGTGTAATAAGCGTACAGAGCGTATGAGACGTGTGTAATAAGCGTACAGAGCGTATGAGACGCGTGTAATAAGCGTACAGAGAGTATGAGACGCGTGTAATAAGCGTACAGAGCGTATGAGACGCGTGTAATAAGCATACAGAGCGTATGAGACGTGTGTAATAAGCGTACACGTATACAGCGTATGACACGTGCGATGACGGAGTACAGACAGTTCTGAACTTTCACAGCTGCAGAATGAAACCGAGCTGTTGGAATTCGGCCTGTTACAAACCCACGGCGTGTGTGAGACACACACTCACCGACTATCCCTAAAAGAAGGGCCGATTGCATTCCTGCGGCCGTCAGGACTCGGTAAAAGCACTTTAAAGTGCACTTCATTTGAAAGAGAAGCCTGTTTCTGTGCAGGTCTGAGGTTAGATTAGATTTTGCCTCGCGTCAGATATGACGCGTTAACCCTGTGAAATTATCTCAGATTCTAAATAAATGTTTGTCTTTTTTTAAATACGCTCAGAAGCACTTTATAGCCCAAAGGGCACGGGATCATTTTCGTCCACACAAAATATCACTCTAGTGATCGATACTAATAAAATTCTGAGTACACTTGAATTAAGTGCACTTGAATTGAGCACCAAGTTAAGTGAAGTTAATTATTTAAGTACACAGGTTCCCTGATGGTCTAGCGGCTAGCGTGCGGCGCTCTCACTCTCACTACCGCGACCAGAGTTCACTTCCTGCTCCGAAAACTATAAAGTACGCTATAGGAACTTCGAGTTAATTATTTAAGTCGTGCACGGTGGCTTAGTGGTTAGTACGTTCGCCTTGAGGGTTTCGGGTTCGATTCCGGGTACTCCGGTTTCCTCCCCAGTCCAAAGACATGCCTGGTAGGCGTGTCCAAAGTGTCCATGTGTGAATGTGTATGTGATTGTGCCATGTGATAGAGTGGCACCCTGTCCAGGGTGTACAATGCTCCCCGCCTTGTGCATTGGACAAGACTGATGCGCCCTGGGCTCCAGGTTCCCCTGAAGGATAAGCGGTATAGAAAATGGATGGAAGGATGTGCTATGTAGCACACACGCATCTGACCACGCGTATGTCCGGCATTCCCTGCTCGCCCTGTTGTGCACGTGTAGGGCGGTGGTAGCTCAGTGGTTAAGATGTTGGACTACTGATCGTAGGCTCGTGAGTTCAGCACCGCCAAGCTACCACCCTTGGGCCCTTGAGTAAGACCCTTAACCCTCAGCTGCTCAGATATATAAATGTAAGTCGCTCTGGATAACGGCGTCCGCTAGTCCAGTCTACATGAGCATCAAGTTAAGTGAGCTTAAATATACACAAATTCTGGGAGACCCCATTGCTCAGTGAAATCGAGGGAACGAGTTTACTCAATCGATTGCGTACAGTCATCTTGTCAGGGTTTTCAGTGTACTGTTCTGAGAGAGCGAGACGTGAGATTAGACCGTGACGCACACTTCTATCAGTCCGTCACACCCTGCTGCTCTTCCATGACTTCTCTACAGCCTCGGGATTAAAAGACAAAAAAAAAGTGATGTTTTTAGTGAAACTACAGAGAGTGTGATATTACCGGCTTTTCTCTCTGACTCACGCCTGTCTTCAGTGATATTGTGTATATTTGTTGGTGTGTGTGTGTGTGTGTGAAGGCGGTGGAAATGACCACTTTCTTCCTGCTGCTTCTCAGACCTTTTCCTTAAGGGAACAAAACTGCAACACTGGCAGGAAGGAAACAAATAGATTTGAATGTTTTGGAAGCGTTTCGTTGAATAAACACGACGTTTCGTGTCACATCGTGATAGCGCTGAACTTTTTCTGACGTTTGAAGAATGGCAGAGTTTATTCGTACAAGTGAAACACGCAAGATCATCGAATCTTGTCCGATACATAGAGGGATATCTGAAATCGAGCAAAACGATAAATAAAGCAATAAGAGGTGGATTCGATGATAAATCAGTCACTGACGTGAGGAATTTAACTCTTGGTGTCATGCTGTTATGGGAAAATAATCAACGATGGTGTGATGTGATTTGTTTTGGTTTTTTTTGAGTTACTGTTCCCAGCCTACAGTTAACGATGGTCCTAAAACTGAAGTGTTTTATTCCTCTTATACCAATGATTACGTTTTTCATTTATTAAACAACAACGTCCCTTTCTATCATTTCATAGTTACATTTAGTGTTGGTTACGATATAGCCACTAAACACGGTCATTGCCTCTCCAGCCTCTCTTGTATTCTCTCTCGCTCTTGAAGCTCGTGGCTTGTAACGTTATAAAACCGACTGTTACAAAGCGCTGACACTGGAGACTCCTTCCATAAATGTTCATTTAAGATTTTCTTACTTAATTTATCACATCAGTGATTATCACCCATCGGCATATCAATGGATTCTGTTTGTGTGCTCATGTGGAGCGTCCGCCGTCCCTTTGAACGAGCCGTTACTGTAGAAACGATAACGTATCAGAACGAGCGCGTTAATATCAACCTGCAACTCCTGTCAGAGCTGCTGTTTTAGAAAACTAATCAACGCTTTCTGACCAATCAGAGACCAGGCTGTGATATATTAAGTTTAAAAAGTGACGGAGTAAAAGCTTTTAAAAGCTCACTTTGTGTGAACGTCGCTGCTTCTGTGATGCTAATTTCATCTGAGTCTATTTAAATGCAGCTGTTTACAGTGTAGTCAAGTTGATTCTTTTCCCATGATGCAAAGTTGAATTTGTAGGTGACTCGGACAGTGACACCAATGATCAGTGAGTTGATACGATATCACCTATACAATACATTAATATATATTTAATGCATATAGAATGCATTATTACCTATATAACTATATAATGCATTATAACATAGTTGATACCTATATAATGCATTATTACCTCTATGCTACCTATATAATGCATTATGACCTCTATGCTACCTATATAATGCATTATTACCTCTATGCTACCTATATAATGCATTATGACCTCTATGCTACCTATATAATGCATTATTACCTCTGTGATACCTATAAAATGCATTATTACCTCTATGCTACCTATATAATGCATTATTACCTCTATGCTACCTATATAATGTATTATTACCTCTATGATACCTATAAAATGCATTATGACCTCTATGCTACCTATATAATGCATTATTACCTCTATGCTACCTATATAATGCATTATTACCTCTATGATACCTATATAATGCATTATTACCTCTATGCTACCTATATAATGCATTATTACCTCTATGATACCTATATAATGCATTATTACCTCTATGCTACCTATATAATGCATTATGACCTCTATGCTACCTATATAATGCATTATGACCTCTATAATACCTATATGATATCTATCAGATATAGATCTGTTAAGATGAAATGTTCTTGGCTCTTACTATTTTTCCTGTGGACATGATTGTTTCTGTAATGCAGTGACCGTGATTTCGGTCCTTGCTATCCATCACACTGCAGATACAATCAGAAAACTCACAGTTGTACCCTCTCCAAGTTTCTAAGAATCATTAAGTCTCACTTTAACCCTTTGCTGCACCTCAGTACGTTTGGTCCGTAATCGTCCGCTATCGCTATTGTAATTTTTGTTCCACTCCATCTATTTTCATCTGATTCTACCAGCACACAGTCTACTTACACAATCATCCAGGTTTATGATACTCTCATTACGGCTCAGCCGTCATGACGAGCTTGTCACGAAAACCGACGTGCCCAATCGATTCCCTGGAAACAAAAGTCCATTTTTTTTTGCTGTTCATTTCTCTCAGCTTGATGGATTCAGTGGTTTCCTCAGTAATTATTCATGACATCCTGCAGCAGATAATAAATCCATGAACTCATCTGGTTTTTCTCCCTGGAACCTTGCAGATAGACATTTATGTGAAGGAATGATTGATTTCCCAAAAGCCCTTGGGTTTATGGATTTGACTAGAGAACTCTAACCCTGTCCTGAGTATTACCGTTAGCCTTATAACTTTAACGAGAGTTCGGAGACTGATGACTCTGATGAGATCCTGAAACTAATACAAAAGTTATGAGAAGAAAACAATAACTTTTACAAAACTGGATTCATGAGCAGGTTCGTGGAGTTCATGAGGTTAAGTGGTCACCTTTCAAAAACATTTTGGGTCAAAACGATGGATTTTAAATGTTTATTAAACGTGGAACTATACGACAGATGATTTGTCTGAAATGAAAAATTTCGGGGCGCTGCCGAGCTGCCAATGGAGTAACATGGAACGGTGGAGGCTCCTGCTGTTTCTGATTAAAACTGTAATTAACTTGCGCTTTTCAGCCATACATTTGATTTTGACTTACTCTACTAGGTTTTTGTTTGCACGTTTAACTTTGAACGACGTTAAAATGTCTGGAAAAAACATGAGAACTCGTAGTACCATTCAGACACAACTGAGTCCTAGTGTACGCGCCACGACCACAGCCTTGAGTGAGTCGCCTCATTCCCCTGAATCCGCCTTGCCGCGCGTTGACCCTGACTTCGCCGCCCTCAGGCTCGAGTTGCTGGCTTCGCTGAGGACAGACATTGCAGATATTTTTAAAAAGAAGCTCCAGGAGACTCTCAGGGGTGCGCTGGCTACTATCCAGCTTGACCTGCAGGCCGTGAAGACACAGCTGGTTAGTGATAAAGTTGCTACCGATGCTACCATATCAACACTGAAAGGTACTGTTGAGGAAATGGATCACGCTCTCTCCGGTTGCACCGATGCCATAGCTCAGATGAAGACTACTATCGAGTCTCTCACTGCGACTGTCACCAAGTTGGAGAATAAATGTGAGGATTTGGAGTCGAGGTCACGGCGCAATAACGTTGGGATAGTCGGAGTTCCAGAGGGCGCTGACATCTGTACAACTGCTGCTGTAGCGGCCTTGCTGAAGGAGGCGTTTGGTCTGGAGAAGGAGCCGGTTTTGGACCGGTCCCACCGGACCCTTCAGCCTAATCCCAAGCCTGGTGAACGACCACGAGCTATTGTGTGCAGATTCCACTATCACAGTGACTGTGCTGACATTTTACGCCGCACGAGAGATCTCCAACGGATTAAAGTGAGCGATTTGACTATTTCAGTTTTCCCGGACCACACAGCCAAGACAGCCCGGGCCCGGGCCAAGTTTAATGAGGTAAGGGGTCAACTTCGTGGCATTGAGGACGCTCGCTATGGAATACTTCACCCGGCATGGCTTCGCATTACTTATAACGGTGTTCATAAGGACGTCCTCGTTTCAGCGGAGGAAGCAGGAGAAGCTGTCAGATTCGTCAAGAATCTGGGTGAGCTGCCTCACCTACGACAGCGGCGTCTTTTTCGCGTACAAAATTAGTTTTCCCACTGAATCCTTGTCTAATTCTGAACTGATTTGTAATTTGGACCGTATAGCTCCATCCACTTTTGGGAACTAATCCAGGAGCCAGGAGTCAAGAGGCGAGGGGCATACACTGTATCCCCTGTCAATCACAACAACGCTAGCTAATTATGGGTGTGGGTGAGCTCATGGAGGTAGGTGGAAGAGGGTAGATAGCTTTTTCCTCCCTCAGACTGTGTTACGCTACCTTGAAAAGCAGTTCGAAAAGACGCAGAACATCTGTTTATAGCTGCTATAACGCGATAAATGTAATAGCTAACGTGTTTAGTGGATGTTCCACGATGTTAAATATAACTGTAAGGAAACGAAAACTTTAAAAGTACAATGTGTCGGTTTTAAATACGTAAAGAAAACACTAAAAGTGTTACCAGATTTCTGTGGTGCAAGAGGAGAAAAACACTTAGGGATGCTGTTAGAGGAAAATAATGACATCACAATGACGCTAATTCCTTTCCTATAATTGCACAAGGCTACATTTTTAATCTTTACTTAATTGGCATAGTTCCTGATGAGAATCCAACTCTGCTAATTCAGTGGTGAATTATTGAAGTGTTTGTGAAGTCGTCAAGCGTTTTTCCGGCGTCTCAGTTTGACCAGTCAGCACTACTGAGCATAATTTGCCCGCTAAACAAACAATCCAAATGCCTTATTATCAGCCGCTTGGATCAGGCATGCAATTACCTAATTTCAGCTAAATTGGGGTTTGTGTTTTTTTTTGTTTTCAGGCTGTAATTGGCAGCAGAGTGAAGGGTCTGGAAGGAAACGCTGACATGAGGCTATATCTCAATTAGACAGCCTGGGGACAGAGAGAGAGAGAGAGAGAGAGAGAGAGAGAAATACTTGTTTATAAAGTGGTTAAAGTAGATAAAGCGCTGCAGAGATACCGCTCTAATCCTGCGTTCAGGAAGTGACGGCCCATCATTTATCTCCTGTATACATTGACACTGAGCTGCGATTCTGCTGACAGCATCTACTGATATTTGAATGGAAAGTTTCTCAGTTTTATGCAAATTAGACAGAAAGCGGTGAAGCAACAAAACTTAACAATTCTTTACTTTAACGACAGAAAATAACAGTCGCTCAAACACAGAAAAAGAAAAATTAGTTTGGCAAAGTTTGGGTACTATTACTACAATTACTACTACTATTACTGTTATTACTATTACTTAAATTACTACTATCACTACTGCTAGTACTATTACTTCTCTTATTACTACTAGTAGTACTATTGTTACCATTACTGCTGCTAATATTGCTACTATTACTATCGTTGCTGCTGTTATTATTATTAATTTTCCTATTACTACTACAATTACTTCTCTTACTCCTACTAGTACTTTTATTACTACTACTACTACTACTACTACTACTAATAATAATAATAATAATAATACTGCTTCTATTACTGCTGCTACAACTACTACTATTAATACTCACACTAGTATACAAAATACATCTTCAATTTAGTGCAGTACCATTAGCAGTATTAATACCTGTAGTAGTGCGCTAGTATACTAACACAAATTTGGGTGTGTTGTGTTTACGGGTCTGAGTTTGGATTTTCTTGCTTTTTCGTTTGTTTCGATTTTAAATGACCCAAACCCACCAAAAAGATATTTTATTGGGAGAAAAAAAAAAAATCTCGTTCTAGTTAGATCCAGATTTTTAAGCCACGCCCACAAGAAACAAATCAGCTATCGGTTGCTGAGAGGCAGAACGAACGTCTGGGGTTGTGTGAGATGAGAAAATCAGAGAGAAGGGGATAAAAAGAATACGAAAGAGGTAAATGAGATAGACAGTGTTGAAGTGACGGTCCCTCGTTGCCATTTACCGGAAGGCCTCTGTACTGAAAACTCAATCTGGCTTAATCGCATCATCAAATCAACAAACTGTTTACAGTCCCACTGATGGCGGGCCGCTAATCTGTTATTGTCCATCCTTCAAACGGAGCAATAATTGCCTGAGTGTGTGTGATGGATATGTCAGACGTTCGTCCAGATGCCTGGTCATCTCCCATTTAATCGCTCAGCACTAACGAGCAGTGAGGCCATGGGTGGGTGTGAGACATTGCAGAATATTAATACCTTTGACACTGAGTGTGTGGTGAAACTTTTTTTTTTTTTTAATTCCATTAAAAAAAGTGAGCGCTTGAACATAACAGGAGCATTTTAATAAATTCTCTGTAATATTAGTCTGAAACCAAGAAAAGACAGTCTCAGTTACTGGCCTTAACGTTTCACATATAACGCAAATCTTTATAACATGGTAAATGGACGAGAAACAACATTTAAAGAGTGGTCTCGGGACTGGTTTTGATTAGAAAAAAGGGTATAATGTTTTGTTGTTGGTTTTTTTAAAAAGGGCCCAGCGTTCTCTTGGTGTCTTTTTCCACACAAACCCTTTGAGGAGCTCAAGCTGTTTGCTGCCGATGTGTGATAGGAGCTCCCCGAGGCGTCGCATCCCCAAAGAGACGTGTCAGGATTCGGCTGATGTCAAAACGAATAAAAATATCAAACTTCTCGGGATTCTGTATTTTTCCAACTGCCTTTACAAAACTTGGATTCAAAAGGCAGGCCTCGGTTGTAGACCGCATAGACGTTTTGAAGGTTTCCTCAAAGGGACAGACTGAGGAACCCATTAGGGACACTGCCTCAATGACAGAGAAGCCACAAGGTAATCATCTTCAATGCGAGATTCGTAAAAAAATGTTCGAGTTTAGATTAGCACCTTTAAAAAGCCTAGGTAGGTCTGCGTCTCAGTGACTCTTCAATCATCTGTTCATCTCTGTCTCGCTCTTTCTCTCACTCTCGCTCTCGCTCTCTCTCTCTCTCTAAGTGATGCAATTGATTGGTCAGTAATGAAATTGTTAATGATAATAGAGAGACAAATAGATTGTCGAAATGTATTTATATTGATGGGATAAAGCTAAACCCTTGCCACATCATGTTATGTGTGGATTTAATTGTTATTGAGAAGTCTTATTATATTGTATCGTGGTGTTTATTAAGTGGTGGAGGAATCTGGTAACAGACCATCTAAAACATGACAGTATAACACCATAAAACATCAAAGGAGTTAAAATTCATCTGGCTTACGAATCATTGTCTTCTGTTTCTTTCTCTCTCTCCTTCCAGCAATATTTCCATGCTGGAGGAAACGGCCTAAAGAAAACGTACCTGGAGAAAAGTCCGGAGCTGAAATCTCTGAAATATGCGCTTAGCCTTTACACCCAACCCACAGATGCCTTGATCAAAAAATATATATGCACCCAGATGTCTCAAGGTAAGAAATAATTCTGTTGGAGGGATAAATCTTAGTGATGATGGAGGGTGTGTGTGTGTTGGGAGGGGGGTATTTTTTACTGTGAATAACCCAGATGTGAGTTATAAGCAAGCGGGGGAAAGGATAAGTGGCTTTATTCTCATAATATTGTTTGTATTGATCATCACTGACATGGAGATGAGATCTATTGGGTATAGTAGTGCAATAAATGGTGCAAATGCATTGCTGTAAAATCTAAAGAGATGGGTGGGTTTAATGGGGCAGAACATTGCTAAATCGTGAACACAACAGGCGCTCCCTGTGGTTTCAATTCTAATTGTAGTGCAGCTGAATAATGATGTTCAATATCATATTCCGGCTCTCAAGGCGGTGCTTCGAAAGAGATACTGTTTACAAGAGGATGTATAGTGTGTAGTTCTGGAAACTTGCTCAGATATTGCAAATAAGTCATTTTATGTGGCGTTAATACATGGTATGGCATGGCGTGAGACATTGCGAGACACTGTGGGACAGTCTGAGACATTGCGAGACACTGTGGGACAGTCTGAGACATTGCGAGACACTCTGGGACAGTCTGAGACATTGTGGCACAATGTGAGACATTGTGAGAGAGTCTGAGACATTGTGAGACACTGTGGGACAGTCTGAGACATTGTGGCACAATGTGAGACATTGTGAGAGAGTGTGAGACATTGTGAGACACTGTGGGATAGTCTGAGACATTGTGAGACACTGTGGGACAGTCTGAAACATTGCGAGACACTGTGGGACAGTCTGAGGCATTGTGAGATACTCTGGGACAGTCTGAGACATTGTGAGACACTGTGGGACAGTCTGAGACATTGTGAGACACTCTGGGACAGTCTGAGACATTGTGAGAGAGTGTGAGACATTGTGAGACACTGTGGGACAGTCTGAGACATTGTGAGACATCGTGGGACAGTCTGGGACATTGTGAGACACTGTGGGACAGTCTGAGACATTGTGAGACATCGTGGGACAGTCTGGGACATTGTGAGACACTGTGGGACAGTCTGAGACATTGTGGGACAGTCTGAGACATTATGAGACACTCTGAGACATTGTGAGACACTGTGGGACAGTCTGAGACATTGTGAGACATTGTGGGACAGTCTGAGACATTGTGAGACACTGTGGGACAGTCTGAGACATTGTGAGACACTGTGGGACAGTCTGAGACATTGTGAGACATTGTGGGACAGTCTGAGACATTGTGGGACAGTCTGAGACATTATGAGACACTCTGAGACATTGTGAGACACTGTGGGACAGTCTGAGACATTGTGAGACATTGTGGGACAGTCTGAGACATTATGAGACACTCTGAGACATTGTGAGACACTGTTGGACAGTCTGAGACAATGTGAGATGTTGTGAGACATTATTAAGAATTTGGTTTGGACTAAAAGAAGATGCTCAGAAGCATGCTGGAACAATACGCCTTTGCCTAAACTACGACATAGCACACGTGTCTCTCCGCGCTGGTTTGCGTTTAGCGTGTACTTTTTCAGTGCTGCAATCAGGTTCATTCTCGTCACAATATTCAAGAGCGCATTTATTTCTGCCAAATTTGCAACGCTTGTGTGTAATTCCTTCCACGCGAGCAGAGAGAAGCCATTTGTTAAACCAAAGTGTGTTTGGTGGATGAGGGATGAGAGCTCAGCGGTGATTGGGGATGGTTTAGTATATCTGTTTGGGTCGATTCAGTTATAGCGCTCCCACACAACCGGATCATTTTGGATGATTTTGACCCTGATTTACGCCAGTCGTCAAAGAGGTCCTGATTCCAGGCTGATCTTAAACAATCATCGTCCCAGAGTTATCCTGTTCTGTCCGGTCTGTATAATTCCTTCAGATCTACTCACGGTCCTGTCATGGCCACACTGATCATAATATTTTATCTTCAGTAATGACTCAACATCCTGGTTAGCTTTAGTCAAGTGGCTTTATTGTCATTTTAACCACAAACAAAGTTCCTCCAGGACCACGGTGCTACACAAAACAACACAAACTACATGGGATGACACGTCGTCTCAAAGCGGCTTTACAGAAACATATAAACACAGGGTAGAGATTTTAAGCGTGTGAGTTTATCCCTATTGAGCGAGACGGTGGAGACGGTGGTGAGGGAAAACTCCCTGAGATGATATGAGGAAGAAACCTTGAGAGGAACCGGACTCAGAAGGGAACCCGTCCTCATCTGGGGAACGACGGATAGTGTGAACGTAAAAGAAAGTTCATTATGGATTAATATGAAGTCTGTTTGTTGAACTAGTCAATTATCATAATCATCATCAGAACTCCTAGAAAACCAGACAGGTTAATGTTCTTGGGACCCGAAGTGAAATTGTCCCTTTAGGCCATCTCACACTTTCAACATCAGTTATGGGCGTAGTTTATTTTCGGTTTTATTCCCGAGCAGAAATTATTTAAAGACTAAGGCTGATGGTTGTGTCGCAGTTGCCTGATTCAATGATACTTATTTGGCTGAAAGCATCAGGTTTAACGACAGCAATAATGACAGATTATCAACAACTATGACACGTTAGTCATTCACCTGCTTCATTCTTTCATAACCTGCACGCACAATGCTGCTCTTTGTGCAAGTTTAAGTCTTGATAGTTTAAAGAAGAAAAGAAGTTTTACTCAGATTTCTTGCTCTACGCACTTCCAGGGCAAGGCTCGAAATGATTTACTTTGTCGTGTGACAGCATGGAAACAGTCAGAGGTTTTCAGCGCTGTCACATTTTACCATTATAATTGGGAAGGTCTACATGCCTTACCCCCGCATAGTCACTTACACTGATCTATGCTCTTTGATCAGCGCACGACTAGCCGACAGAAAACAATTATATCACCCCGTGTGTGATGGAGAACACTGGAGCGGTGCTCGCTGTTCGAGCGAGCTGAAATCGAGACAAAGCACGCCAGGCCGCTTTGTGCTTTCAATTTGGTTTCATACATAACGTTCAAATTATAACTAAAGATTGTTTTTAGACAACAAATTTCGGTGGCTCGGTTGGAGAAGTGTTCACAGCCCTTTCGGTGTTCTGATTAAGGAATTTCAATTTGCAAATGACTTTACCTTCGCCTGATCGGAACTGAAGTGATTCTGATTAACGCTGAATTAAAGCCACCGTCCCTGTAGGCTTCCATCAAGAGATTTTTGGCTGAGGACTGTCAGGACTCAAAACACAAACATGCAAATGATTTAAAGGGAAAAAAAAAAAAATCAAAATTGAGGTATACACATAGGACGTAAGGAATTAACACAAGGACTAGGGACACGATCCAGAAAAACTATATACATATATATAACTATATATACACAGTGGAAATGAGGTGATGAACAGTAGATAATGCAAACAACCAATGATCAAGGAAGGGAGGAGGAAACCAAGTCAAAACTGCAAACACACCTGGGAAAACAAGCAGCGCTCGGTGTACTGAGAACCACATTCTGACACCGTATAACTCTGAAAGACCGACAGTAGAAATTTGGCAGTGGAGGGGTTTGAATTCACAACCTTCTGATTAGTAGCTTAAAGCCTTATCCACTTGTGACACTTTGGATAAAAGGATCTTTCAAAAGTAAGTGGCCACCTGCTGCATGTCACAACCATTTCTTGTATTTTCCAAAAGTCTGACCCTTAGCAGAGCTTGTTCCAAGGATTTACACATTTTTTTCCAAACCATGTTGAATTTGTACTTTTTTTTAGTCATAATTTCAAGAGACACCTTTGATGTAAAACCAACATCGCTCATCAGCCAAAGATCAGTGTGTGCAGTGAAACATGCTGGCGGTTGCATCATATTATGAGGGGCTTGACGGTTAAGGCTCGGGGTTACTGATCAGAAGGTCGGGGGTTCAAGCCCCAGCACCGCCAAGCCCGTGAGCAAGGTCCTTAACCCTGTCTGCTCCAGGGGGCGCTGTATCACGGCTGACCCTGTGCTCTGACCCCAACTTCCTAACATGCTGGGGTATGCGAAGAAAAGAATTTCACTCTGCTATAATGTATACGTGATCAATAAAGACTCGTTATCATTAATTCACTTCATCAAGTACGTGGGTCTGCGTAAAATGGAGGGGGCAAAGAAAAGTTTAAAAAGCCCCAAGATCGTTTGGCACAACACTTGCTGCACTTTTTAAAAACGAAGAATTTTGTCTTTCTGATTTAAAACGCACAATCAAGTCACCTAAGGAACAGATCAGGAAGAGAAAGACCAGTGTCCTTCAATCCCGCTCAGAGCTGTGACCTTCAATCCTATTCAAATCTGTCAACTGACCGGAACCGCGTCGTTCTTTTCTCTGCTGACTCCAATCTTTTAAATGCATTCCTCCTTTATCTGTACCTACCTCAACACTTATTTGTGTGCTTGGCGTTCTAATTTAAATCCTACCTTACTAACGGACAGTATTTTATATGTGCTGACAAGTACAAATTACATTCTGGCAAATTTCTCACGACGCCCCTCAGGATTCCGTCCTGGGCCCGCTTCCGTTTATTATCTACACGCTCCCTCTTGCTTCTGTCATTTCCCAACACAGCCTACAATTTTATTCCCATGCTCATGAGTCTCGGATCTACTTCAGTAATTAGACAAAATGTTTCTCTCACACACTCTTTATCAAAGATAAGACAACAACTTACCTGTGCAACTTACCTGGGCTGTGCAAAAGAAACGCTTCAAGTTTAGGATGCTGATGTAAGACCCACCAGTCTTATACTGGTGGATACCAGATATCTAGCGACACTAATATGTAATGGTTGGTTAATTGGTTAGTTAGTTAGTTAGTTAGTTAGTTAGTTATCTAAGGCATTTATTTCTGTGTTAGCACTTGTTTTTCATGTTGTAGAAATAGCTATAACATTACAAAAATGATGTCACAAAAAGGTCAGATTTGCTTTAAACTGGGGAAGCGGCGTCATCTTACATTCCTCTTCAAATCAAATATTCCACATGAGAAGAATGGGGTAATAATACTAAGTTGATGAGTTGAAGGAGCTTCTACAAGGCATCAGTTGAAAGGCGTCAACCGTTATGCACCCAGAGCGTTTAAAGTTTTTTTTTTTCCTTTGAGAGATTCTCACTGCAAGGCATTTGTTAAAATTCCATTTGTTTACAAAATCGTATTAAAGATGATCAAAGCTCTGGCACTATCTGTCTCGACGTCAATATTTACTTCAACAAAATGTAATATTCACCCTGTGTGTGTGTGGGCTGTACGTCCTTTGTTAAACACTCCCAGTTTCTCTAAAGCCTAATGTGAAGTGTTCTTTTATATATCCTCTTAAGCGTTCCTGAAATCGATCGCAGCTCATACGGCCTAGTTTAAAGTCACGACGTTCACGCCCGCCCATTATAAGTTGTTTGTTTTAGCAGTTGCGCGAAGGTATATTGCTCACCAGACGACATTCAGTCAGTCCAATCTCATGCAAAATGCATAAGAATTGTAATGAGTGAGTGATTTGTTATCACTTCACAGAACTGAAGTTGTAATTAAAGCTACAAATGTTAACCCCGCCTTGCAGGCTAACCCTAATTATTCACAACTTTACACACCAGGTGGGTTTTTGAGGACTCTTGTGGATTTTCAGTCGTGAGAGTATGCAATTTCGGGTGAATTGACTCATCGGCAACAACAATTTCAAGTCGTCAGGAGGGGTGGGTTGGTGCGGGGGGGGGGGGGGGGGGTGGGATATATAAGATGAAAATCCCATTTTTTATGTTTGACAAAGTTGGGAAAGTTAATGTAGGTTTGGAATAAATGATCATCTGACAGGCAGAACCTTATGCTAATGCTATAATCAGGGTTCCTCCATCGTAGCTATGTTTTCTCTCCTCGGATCGTCTTGCTTCATCACATGAAGAACTTTATAATTAGCTGATGTGCTGAATTAAAGATGAGGAGGCACAACACCGACAAACAGGTTAAGCAATCACAATGTTTTTTTTAATCTCGTATATTTATACGAGCTATACGAGTGAAGCACTTTTAGCTAGCGGTAATACCAGTAGTAAAACATTATGAGTACTATTGTCACAGTGTTCCTACATATTTATGTGCAAGACTAACACCTTTCGAGTAGCATTTCCGCCCACAAACCAAACGCATGCTCATACATTTTTCATGAATTTTTCCTCTCCACTTCACCGATCAGTATCTATTATTAAAGCCTTCCTTCCTGTTTATTCTAAATAACTCGGCCAGTGACACATCTCTCCTCCCTACAAATGCTGTCTCACTCAGTCATATCCTAAATAAAAAATGAAAACTGACATTTTCTTGCAAAGGCCTGTCTTCGTTCCGTCCTGGTTTAGACCTGATACTTGATTTTGGGTCCACTTACAGAACCAGCAGCAATACGAGCTGTATTTTCCCACATACTCACCTGCATGTCTAGCGGATTAAAGTGACACCCCCTAGATGGCCACACAGCCAAAACATTCCTGTCCTTCAGGTTTCCTCGTCAAACCGTAAAATGTTTGCCAATTTCAATCATTTAAACACCTGACGAGCTTGGTTTCGCTTAAAGCTTTTGCTGTTGTTGTGAGCTGCATCTCAAATAAAAAAAAAATAGGACCTTACATTCAAGTCTTTAGCTAACTGAGAAGATCCAGAAGACTCTGCTCTGGAAGCGCAGACTGCTCTACTGCCCACACTGTTTACATTTATATTGCGTAATGTAACCTTCATTTCTGAGGATTTGCACAAGCAATGCTCCAAACAACCACAGGATACATGCAGCCACCATATTTCATACACATACCGTACGTATAGTTAAATACAAGTGTAATCTAGGCTTTAGTCTCTCACTTTCAGGAACGCCTGTCCAATAACGACTTGTCCAAGCGTCATCAAGCTGGGTTTTTGTTCAGTACTGAACCCACCTTCTAAAAGTCATAAACAATCTTATTTTTTGCTTTGAACTCCTGTCTAGTAAATGTATTTCTCCCTTCTTTATCTTCTTTTTACAGGCAAAGAAACACCAGGGTATACGTAGAGTAGAACACAATAGATGAACAGAGTAGGCCAATAACCAACGACAGGACAGGGGTGGAGACAGGATTTGTAACAGTATTTGCAGTGCTAATTCAGATTAGTTCAAACACTACGTTATTTCCTACCACATTGGCTTTTATATCCACTGGCAAGCAGACATTTCTGTCTGTTTTCTCAAGGTGTCCCTCAGGGTTCTGTCCTGGGCCCGCTGATGTTTATTGTCTACACACTCCAACTTAGTTCCTTTATTTCCTAACATGGCCCAGAATTTTATTTCCATGATGATGAGCCGCAGATCTACTTGAGTGCTCAAACAAAAGCTTCTCATACATCCTCTTTCCTGATCAAGTGCCCACGGAACATCAGTGAACAGATGGCTGTTCATTCATTATAAGACAGAGCTTATGCTACCGTATCTGAGATCAAAAGCTGTTCTTAGGTTTCCGATCTTTATTTGATTCGCAGTCTTTGCTTTAAAGACACATTTACATTACATCCAAAAGGCTTTTATTTTGGGGGTGTATTATTCTTATTAGCCACCCAGTAAATCGTTAGCTTAATACACTGAACCTAGCAAGCTAGCTATTTTCTCTAAGAATAATAATAACAACCGCATGTGCATTCTTCACTGTAGTTTACTTGGTAAAATTGTTGCATTTGCTAGTCAATAAGGTAGTGTTAAAGAGAGAAGTTAATCATAAGCTAATGTTAGCTCAACACTCAACACAATTCACATCGCAAAGTAGCGCAATTTGGTTCTCACGACGATCTGAACTTTTGACGGACGATCAAATGAATTGAATGAGATAGTTGGAACAGACCTGTAACAGTGTAGAAATTAGGCGTGTTACACGATGGCTGTCTGTTCCTGTCCTTAAAATTCTAAATATTTGTTTGGATTGGAATCGGAAGTGGGCGTGGCTTAAATACATTTTCTTTTTAAACAGTGGAAAAAATGCAATTATTTTCAACATATATATATATATTATAATTAATTACAATGTATTTTTATAAGTTCAAATGAATTATGATGTACAAATACATAACGATTTTCCAGTAAGAGCGGCTAAAAAATAAATAAATAAATAAATAACATGCACTATGAACATACAAGTTATTATTTTTTAATTCATTTTTTATCTCAGTGGAGATATGGTGCCTTGTGCACATTGTGCACTCTGGATAGACAATATTGTGCAGCAGCTCTGCTGGGAAGTGTTTTAAAAAGAATATATTAACGCTAAAGTGTGTTTGCACAAGCAGCACACAAAGCGAACACAGGCACATTACAGCACAGAGTGCCCCGAGACCGCTCACAGCAAACTTCCCGGCCCCTGATGAAATCCACCGACACGGTGTCGCTGTCGATCCATAGATCCGATTCAAAATACCGCTCCTCTTATTTAGTGCCGAGTCACGGGAACATTCTTCCCTGGATCGTGAATCCATCGACCAGAGTTTTTATTTCAGCAGCTTAGAGAAGGAATTAACTCAGACACTCACGTTAACGCAACCTTTATTGATTTATAATGTCGGTCGTACGACCTAATTTCCATTCGTTTAAGCCGCACAGTCTCCGCCCTCAGCCGGTCTGATTCAGTAGGCGTCTGTATTTTCCCACTGAACAGCGTCTGCCAGGTCTTGTTTGATTCATCACATATTTGTTTCTGTTGCATTTGGAGTAGGATAGAAGAATATTGTCCAAACAAATGCTAATGGTTGTCATCCAAAATCCAATAAATCGCTGTTCTGGAATTCCAAACGGAGACCGGGGCAGACCTCGATGATTAGAAACGCCTTGGGGGAAAAATCAGCCAAAGTCTTCTTAATACAGCGCTTATTGATTTCTTCTAGAGGATGAAATGCCAAGTGAGTGTCTGCCATTTTTCAAAGTTAAACGCCGATGGCACTACAAACCATTTTCCAATAAAGGGGCGGCTGTGGCTCAGGTGGTAGAGTGGGTTGTCCGCTAATCGTAGGGTCGGCGGTTTGATTCCCGGCCCACGTGACTCCACATGCACAAGTGTCCTCGGGCAAGACACCGAACCCCAAGTTGCTCCTGATGGCAGGCTAGCGCCGTGCATGGCAGCTCTGTTGTTGGTGTGTGTGAGTGTGAGTGTGTGTGAATGAGACACAGTGTAAAGTGCTTTGTAGAACCACTAAGAGCCGTTAAAAATGCACTATATAAGTGCTTACCATTTAGCGCATTCTGTCTTACAGAAACATGAGACAAGACAAGGAAACAGCAGGGTGTATAAATAGAGGACCGATATAATCAAGGACCAAAGCACGAAACAGGTGAACACGATCAGGTAACACAGCAATGACGAGACAGGGGCGGAGACAGCATTAGAACTGAGACAAATACACAAAACAAAATGACATGATAACAACGCTAATCGTTCTTAGGATCCTTAAATACCCCAATACGGATGTTTGCAAACCTGGACATTGTTCATGTTATTAAGTCCATTTCCATGCATCCAATACGATTACGTGCTTTCAAGAAAAAAAAAAATTCATTGATTATAGAATTACGCTGGTGCAATAATAAGTACGGAATAATACACTCTGAGTTGTGTTGTTATAGGAACATAATCAATAAACGGGGCGGTGCGATGAAGCGGAGTTAACACTCTTAACACCCCCCGAATCTGATTATTTACCTATAACAGCACACCCCGAAGTGTTTTATTCCTCTTATACCACAGCATAAACAATCTTATTTTTTGCTTTGAACTCCTGTCTAGTAAATGTATTTCTCCCTTCTTTATCTTCTTTTTACAGGCAAAGAAACACCAGGGTATACGTAGAGTAGAACACAATAGATGAACAGAGTAGGCCAATAACCAACGACAGGACAGGGGTGGAGACAGGATTTGTAACAGTATTTGCAGTGCTAATTCAGATTAGTTCAAACACTACGTTATTTCCTACCACATTGGCTTTTATATCCACTGGCAAGCAGACATTTCTGTCTGTTTTCTCAAGGTGTCCCTCAGGCTTCTGTCCTGGGCCCGCCAGCAAACTGGCAACCATTACAATCTTTAATCCTCTGTCCAGAAGATTTCCTCCGTCTCCTCACTTTAAGAAAACTTCACCATATCTATGATTTATTTATTTTTAAAAAAAATCTGTTTATAAAGCGGCGCGTCTGCCATACAAGTCTCCGTGAAAGAGCTGTTACTATAGAAACGATAGCGTATTAGAACGAGTGCTTTCATATAAAACTGTGTGAGCATTCATATGCGCTCATGCATATGCAAAAATGTTCTGGTGTTCGCGTGGAAATGTCGAATTTTTCTGTCTTCAGGGCTTTCGTTGTATACTCTTAAAGTCCGTGTCACACACACACACACACACACACACACACACACACACACACACTAATACTCACACACAACTGTAGGCTTTAATTTCAGGAATCGGGACTCAGAGGAAGAAGTTTGGCGTTAGTGGATTAACCTCCAGCTAATATTTGTATTCATTGTTTGTTTTTTTCTTCCTGCTGTTCAGTGACTGTGTGTGTGTGTGTGTGTGTGTGTGTGTGTGTGTGTGTGTGTGCGTGTGTGTGTGTAATTTCGAATTAAAGGCTGTACAAACTTTTGCACTCAACTACTTCGAGTCAACTACTTCGAGCCAGAGGCTCGGTTTGACTTGAAGTAGTTGAGTGCAAAAGTTTGTGCACCCTTCAATTCGAAATTATCCAACCAACAAAATGTGAGTTTCGTAGACAGATCTCGCGGGAAACAATGCGTGTAAAGACGGAGCGAAAAGATAAATACGATATTTCAGAACGAGACGTAAATATGTTTTGTATACAGCTTGCCTCTGAGATTTATTATCTCTCAGACGGGGATTTTCCTCCCACCGTTTACCCGTGTCTCGGTTTCATCCTTTTTTTTCCCCAAATAACGCCTTCCGCTACCATGGGTAAAACAGACTACCTAAACACCTCGTCTCCTTTTCCGGCTCTGTGAAACGTTCTCAGGTTGCGTGATGGTTATTTTCACACACTGCTAGAGAGTTGTACCTGTTTCACCGTTCCACAACTCAACAACGTGACTGTTTTCAGTAATTACAAACTTATTAACGAGGCACGTTCGGGTTAATCCGTCAGACCGTGGCCAAAGGGGATGCGGAAGAAACTATTAATAAGTAGAATTGCTGTCTGAGACTCCCATTTGTTCTGGTATTTAAGCTTTAATTGGAAAATAACATCAATCGAGCATGAAATTCGGTTTTGTAATGAAACCGTAGTTACTTTCATATTTAACGCGCTCCTTCGAACACGTCATCGTTTCTATGGTAACAGCTCGCTCGCAAGAAACTCGTACGGTGGACGCTTTTTGATGTTTAAGTATAGTAAATAGTTTAAACGTCTTTCATCGAACATGCTCCTCTAGTCTCGCTTCGGTTAGCAGTTTTCTACATTACCCACAATGCAATGCGGATAGTGGTGAAGTATGAGTTAGCCCTCACTTCACCTCTACCTAAAGAGAGCGCTGTAGTGGCACTTTAGTCCTTTAGTCTGCGCAGGTTTATCTCGCGTATCACTGATCCCAAGTTATCACGTATGTTTGATATTGTTCAAAATTTGCACTTGTAATAACGCTGTCCCGCTGTGACGTTAACACGGCACACAATCGCTAACGTCTCACAGGAATAAATCACTTGCAGCACCAACCAACAAATTAGCACCAGAAGCATTAATCACACTTATTTCAGTGTAAACACATGTCCTTTAAGGTTGCTGGTTGGATCATCAATCTGTCTTTATTTCCTTTTGGCACTCAGCTTTCATTTCTTCCCTCCGTATGTAAATTAGGCCGTCCCGTTCTCCTGCGATAGTCTGTAATAAGTACGGCTCGTTTGGGTGATTATGAATATAAACAAGCTCATCTATTACAGCCGAGAGAAAGCAGCGCCTCAATACGTGTCTGTGTGCCGTTCTGGTTTCTTCCAGCATTGACGATTCGATTCGTTACATACTCACCGGTACTTAAAAAAATAAACACACGGAGGATTAAAAATTAACGAAACGCTGAACCTAACGTGCTTCCAGTACACAGGGACTCTTATTGTAAGTTGTTTTAAAGAGTCAGACCCAGCAGACGTGGTTAAAGTCCCGTTCCGCTGCTCGGCACGAGCTCCTTTATCACCGCTGACAGCTTAGTGTTGTACAGTTGATGAACATCAGTCTTCAGTCTCCCGGTCGTTCATCAAAACGTCTTGGACCGGAATCAGGTCAGGCTCGAACTGTGCAAGAGCAGCTGCAATCTGATCTGATCCTGTTTCATCAGACTTTTTAACAACCAAGTAGGAGACATGACCCAGTTCCGTTTACTTATTCGTTCAACTGGTCTCGATCTGTTAGCGCAAGTTTTCCACGTAGTCTTAGGAAGCAGCCACTAAGCTGTTTTATCTCCTGACCAATCAGCTCGCGGGTTGGGGAGCGAGCCAGGAAAACTAATACGGAGGACAAAGAGTCTGTAAATAAATGAGTCTTGTTAGTGAGTGTTGAATGGAAAAAATAAATAAATAAAAAAAACCACTTCATTGGCAAAATTACAATTATGCCATGAAAAAAAAATAACAGTGTCTATTTTTAGGCCAGCTATTTACATACTAGCTATTTATGCTAGTTAGCTTTAGGCCACTTACTAGGTGTTGTTTGGCTAGTTGGTTACATACTAGCTAGCTTTAGGCTAGGTACTAGCTATTTTTAGGCTTAGTTATTTACATACTAGCTATGTATACTACTACTTTATTTACATACTAGCTATTTTTTAAGCTAGTTACTACCTGTTGTTTGGCTAGTTGGTTACATACTAGCTACCTTTAGGCTAGTTACTACAAACTAGATATTTATATTATCTATTTCAGGCTTAGTTATTTACATGCTAGCTATGTATACTAGCTATTTTTTGGCTAGTTGATTACATACTAGCTAGATTTAGACTTGTCTACCTATTTTAGGCTAGTTAGTTACTAGCTAGTTATATTATCTATTTTAGGCTTAGTTATTTACATGCTAGCTATGTATACTAGCTATTTTAGGCTAGTTGATTACATACTAGCTAGATTTAGACTTGTCTACCTATTTTAGGCTAGTTAGTTACTAGCTAGTTATACTGTCTATTTTAGGCTTAGTTATTTACATGCTAGCTATGTATACTAGCTATTTTAGGCTAGTTGATTACATACTAGCTAGATTTAGGCTAGCTACTAGCTGTTGTTTGGCTAGTTAGTTACATATTAGCTATTTTTAGACTATATTAGCTATTCTTAAGACTGGTAAGAGTGTTGTCATGGATACAGCGTGTGTAATCATAAGTACTAATGAGTGTTTCTACAGGCTTATGTCCAGCATTTACGGTACCATACATCCCTATATGACACATTAACGCATTTCAACTGCATTTTGAAGATATTATAACCTGACACAAGTTTGTTATATACTTTATAAGCTTTATAAACTGTTATGAATGTAATTCTGAGCAGGTTTTTTTTTTTTTTCCACGCGTATGCCAGGCATTATAACATATTATCTTTGCTATGTGACACTTTTAGATTGCATTATGTAACCTGACGTAATGAAGGCATGTATTCGTGCTTTATTATAAGACTTCATGAATATTAGGGATGTTACCGTGTCCTCTAGTCCAGAAAAATGTGGCATTTGAAATAGTTTTGTGTGAGAAAGGAAATAAAATAAGGATCGATATGTGTGTTTTTGGAGATATCCTGTAACTGGCGGTGTTTAGATGTTATTTTTCTTATTCGCTTCAGTGTAACCAGTGCGCCGCTTTTTTCAAAGTGATGTATGGAGGATGTGTTTTATATTGTCTTCCTGTCCTGGCTCGGGTCAGTCCTCGGGGTGTGTTTTATTTGATAAATGAGTGTTGTGTTATTCGGACCATGGCCCCAGTTGCATGTGATCTATAATAGGGTCGTATTGTTCAGATCCGTATGATTTTCAGTCCTTGTTTATTTCAAGGATTCAGGCTGCAGAGTGTGTAGCGCCTTCCTGAGGGAAATCCCACAAAGCCGCTACGAATTCAATGCACAGGAAGCTAAGTGGTTCGTTTTTGTTTTTTTTCTTTTTTTCCCCCCTAACTCACCTGAGAGTTTCTTGAGATTGAAGCCAATTTTATGGCGAACTCATTAATTCAGCTCTGTGGTACACGGCCAGGTCCCAGAGCACGGCGTGTCAAGAGAGATTGATCAAGGGTTTTGCTCAATCCTCATGTGATGTTTAGGGAGTTTTGTATGAATCATTTATGAGCGTTTTGGAATTGATCTGATGTTTACTGTATGTGGAGTTCTCTGGGTCTGACCTCATGGTGAGGGATTTATCAGCATTTTGCTGTGCAGCCTGTAGTGTTAGTGTTATATCCGTTTATCAGGGTTTTCCTCCAGTCTCATCTCTCAAAGGTGTTCGGTGTAGGAGCGCTCGGAAAGCCAGATCCCGAATGTCTTCCGACGCCCTACGTAGTGCACTCTACGCGTGATAGGAAGATTTTTAAGGTTCAACCCGCAGCCTGGTTTGCCAGTAAAGCGGGTTACTGTAATTTCACGAAAAAATTGAAGTATTCTTTCCTGAATATTTGTCTTGGTTAGGGGTCTAAACTGAACTGAATAGATCTATTAACCACTTTAAATAGACTTGACATTTTTGTAATAACTTAAAGCCTTTAAATGTTATGTAAATAAAGGGGCTTATGTGTGTCACTCTGGATAACGACGTCTGTACGCTAAGTGCTGTAGCCAAACCGTCATCATAAAAGGAGTCGACTGTTTAACAGTGATTAAGTTTGACCTCATGCTTTTAGCATGGAGAGAACGTTACGTAAACAAATCATCACAAGCCGATAACCTGCGTTTATATCGGCGTAGAATGACATAAAGGTGCATATCCAGGTACATCTTCACCAAAAAAAAGCTCGTTTTTATTAACGGGTGTTTAGAGAGACACAACACGGTGGGTAAAAAGAGTGGAGGAAAAAAAATTAGGTGTCGTATTCACAAGAAATCCTAAATAAAATAGAAAAGGTCTGTGCACCTGAAAAAGTCCATAGGAGAATAAAAAGTTTAAGAAAAGTCTACGTTTATATCAGATTCAGGAATATGTTTTTATATCTTTTGATATTACACTATAGAACCCACATCACATCTCATTAGTTTGAAGTAAGGGTGTGCAAACTTTTGCACTCATCTACACTGGATATAGAATTTCTCAGAATTGCTCTGTGTGTGTGTGTGTGCAGTCAGTACAGTATGTTTAATGTTAATCCCATATTTCTCATATATAAATATAGTTTATAGAGTGTAGATGATTTCTCTGAACGGTGTTGCGTCTTTCATACATGATCGTCCATTTATTATGTCATACTTACTTTAAGTATGAATATCAAACACAATATCACTATCAGTATCTCCACTTCTATCTCTTTGATGATTGAAATATTCGTATCTGTATCTGTAAGTGGGCGTGGCCTAAACAAGGAGTTTTTTTTTTATGGTTTTTTTTTTTTTTTCCCCCAAAACCCTGTATCTGAGGCCCAAAGTTTTCATTATCCATCTGATTTCAGGTCAGTGTAGGAACGGTTTATATGTATGAGAGAAATTTCAATATGAAAATAAATGATTTTTTGTTCTGTGTGTGTGTGTTTGATCTCAGGTCAGTCATCGTCCAGCTCGGTGGGAGAAGTGGTGATGCACGTGGATCTCATCTCTCACCCCGGCACTGGAGAACATAAAGTCAACGTGAAGGGTAAGCTGAACACACACACACACACACACACACACACACACACAATTTTAAGCACTTTATATAATTCTTCATCTCGAAAAGACGCCTCCTCGACTCTCCTCATTTCAGTAATGATGTATATTTTATGACGGACAGCGCTCGGTGCTCTGGTTATTTTATGACTGTAATAATGATGCAGCTGTACTTTAACAGCACACACACTATCTTTATGTGTGTTGTTACTGTACACCTCCTCCATGCGCACGGCAATAAAACGACCTCCCTTGCAGAGATAGAAAGGGATCGAGTTTTAGTGTCAGAAAGATGATTAGAGGATAACATCTTCACGGCCAGAATGAGGAAATTACTCGGATATCACCTGAGGGTTCATTAAGCATGAATAACGCTGAATTAAACTGCACACCATTTGCCGATCACATCACTTCCGCAGTGGAAGCGCAGTGGTTAAGGAGCTGGTCAACTGCTCAGAAGGTCATGAGTTCAAACCCCAGCGCCGCCATTATTGGGCCCTTGAGCAAGGCCCTTAACGCTCAATTACTCAGATGTATGAATGAGATAAATGTAAGTCGGTATGGATAAGGGCGTCTGCCACATACCCTAAGGGTAATGTACTTCACAGTTCTTATCACTAATATGGGCTGGCTAGTGCAATGTTTGTGCAAACTGGTGTTGATTGTTGTCTTTTAATGATAAGAGGATATCAGTTGGATCTGATTCTTCCTCTAACTGGTTTCTGGAGTTAAGTATTAAGTTTCCTGAGGAGAGGGGTTTGCTAAAATCTCTGGGGTTTTTTTTTTTTTGGACCGTTTTTAGAGTCAGTGACAAATGATGCCGGTATTTATGAGGAGAAGTACTCTAATCACGCATTTAAGTCCATTTTCCAGACTCCCATTTCAGATTATTAAAATCGGCCGTGCGTGGTTCACGCCTCCGGGGTTGCAGTCGCCAGGTTTTTCTTAAGCAGAAGTGTTTCTGAGACGGGGTTTTGCATGTAGACCGCCGTGTAAAACGCAAGCGTTTGTCTTTAAATCCAACCTAAAAACATCAAACATCAAAGAGACTAATAGGATGATGTACGATGAGGATGCATTGCCCTAGTCGTAATGATCGCATTAATCACCGGTTTAATTGAATCAAATGGCTTCTACGCTCATTACTCAGCAGTGCATAGAATAGAATAGCACTTGATCCAGCGCGCTGTTATTTCGCATTTTGTTTTGCTCCACGTTCTTACCCATGCGCACGCTTTAATTAAAGAGACTAAATTCGAGGGCCTGATAGTTGGATTCCTAATTCACGACTCTGATTTGTTAATAAAATAACGCCGATGTTTTTGCGTTCGACGCGCTCCCCCGTAAAGAAAACATGTCCACGGCTCGAAGGATAAGCTGACCGAGCGCTCACTCGCTCTTATACTTACTGAGAAACCTTAAGTTCCTTCTTCATTGTATCCGTAATGAAAATGCAGGCTTTGAAAGAAGAACTAATGTCTGCAGTTACGACGGTGTCCTTCCTGGATTTTAAAAGGAGTCATATTGATCTCATCTCGGCTATTCCCTAGTGTGTTTGAGTGTCTTTACAGCCGAAGCGTACGTTTCCAGCGTGCCGTATCGTGGTCACGTCAAACTTGAAGCTTAAATATAAGCTCAGAATCATGCAAAACTAAGACACGCCTCTTTTTAATCAATCTCCGCCCCCTGCGTGTAATTTCTAAATAGCGAGTAAGTCTGTATTCCGTTACTGTGAAACAACTTGCCCTCGATAGGAGTTGAACAATAAAAAGTTAAAAGGTTAAGTTACGTCTGAGGTCTAAATCTCAGTATTAATCCCTCGCTCCGATATGAGTGTCCTGTTTAATGCTGTAGAGGAAACCTATAAAGTCAGATATTAAACTTGAACCCGAAAAAAAATCGTCAACGTTTTTTTATTATTATTATTATTATTATTATTATTATTATTATTTTGCAGTGGTGGGTGTGAACAACATCAACTGGCAGACGAACACTATGTTCCGACCGTTTGTCGAGATCAACGCCATCGGGCCGAACCTCGCCGACAAGAAACGCAAATACAGCACCAAGACCAAGAACAACAACTGGTCACCCAAATACAATGAAACGTTCCAGTAGTGAGTACTTCATTCATTCGTCGTTCATCAATCCTGCCGGACTTTTCTCTGGTCCATGCAGGATATTCTAGTCTTAGTTTCTAAAATCAACTTGCATGTCAAGTGAATACGGTACAAAACACGTGTACTGTACGCACTCGTCGGGGTAAATTTGAGGTCGTTGTGTGCGACAGCCCGGGAAAACACTTCACGCGGTCGAATTGTAAAAACGTCACACTTTCACTTTGAACCGCACCACAAGCTGAAGTAAAATCCTAGAAGTTTAGAAAAGCACATCTCGCACAGATTTCATTCACAAATTTCGCCGAAAGGCGCGGCGCCTTCTTTTACACTTATGACCTGATCTATTGATTAAAAAAATAATAATAAATTACTGCCGAATTTTATACAATTAAAGGTTCACACTGGGAAACGATGTCCGATGAGCGTTTAAGCGCTCTTCGCCATTTTGTGTTTTGTGTAATTCTTCGCTCCTGTCGACTGTCGTCAGATAAATCATACTGAGAGAGGATTTTAAGAAGGCTTTAAAACACGTCTTTAAAACACGAGCTTCCTCACGCCAGCGTCTGCTCCCGAGTCAGTTTAACCTTAAGAGGCTATTAAAAAGAAGAGACTTATTCCAGTTTATGGTTGTTTTTTTTTAAAACTAATTCCCTGGAAGGATTTTGTCCTATAATTTGCATACTGCAACATGATTGGATCGTCTAATTTATGATGTAACAACTTCAAGGACAGTCTGATGTCATTTTCCAGTGAGATTTTCACCCTTTGACTAGTCTGTGCATTTGAATAATTAAATTATTAAAACCATTATAACATGTACGATGATTTAAAGGTTTTAATTGTATTCTATTTATTCGCATTTGCACTTTAAGCGTCGAAACCCCGTTGATGTCAAAACTTCAGAAAGTTGAGCACGTCACGTAAAAATGGTTTCATCAGGAATATTAAGGAATCCTTTTGCGATGTCTGTTTTTCACGTTTTCATCTCTTTCCTCTGCAGTATCCTGAGTAGCGAGCACGGGCCGGAGACGTACGAGCTCCACGTGTCGCTGAAGGACTACTGCTTCGCTCGTGAGGACCGCGTCATCGGCGTCACCGTGCTGCAGCTCCGAGACCTGATCGATCAGGTCAGCTTGAACGCCGCGTATCCGCTCATCCGCAGCGTGAACATGGACGAAACGGGCCTCACCATCATGAGGATCCTCTCGCAACGGACCAACGACGAGGTGGCCAAAGAGTTCGTACGGCTCAAATCGGAAACGCGCTCGGCCGAGGAAGCGTCGTGAGGAAAAGATCGCGGACGACGGACGCGGTGAAGAAAAGAAAAAAAAAACAAAAAAAAGAGTGAAATAAAGAAAAAATGAGGCAGGATGTGGCAACAGCGCAAGAGAGTCGTGTTGTTCGTTTCTGTGCATGTGTGTTAAACATCTGTTGGAATGTTCATTTGAAAAACTAAAAGCGTATGTACTACAAGTGTTTACCTGCTGTATGCTCACTATGAAATAATATATTCTACGTTAACGAGACATTGAATACGTTTTTTGTATGACGACTAGTCTTTTTCGAACAGGTATTTGTTCAGATAAAGTGCCAAACCCTATGAGAAAAAAAAACAAAACAAACAAACAACAATTTATCCAAAAAAAAACACAAAAAAATCATAACGGTTATTGGTAATGTTGGTGATGTTTCGAATTTGCTTGATTATTTTGTGTGTGTGTGTGTGTGTGTGTGTGTGTGTGTGTGTGTGTGCGGGGATCATAATCTCTTTATCTGTGTAGCATTTTGTCTTTTTTCCCATTTGTCTTTCACGTTCACGCTTTTTTTTTAAATCCCTCGACCTGTCCGACTCTTTTTTAAACAGCATTTTTTTAAAAACGGCGAGGACTGCTATCTAATTCTTCGTAGGCATTTGTAATTTTATAGCCACTGACAACAGCGAGGGCCGCCTTCAGTGCTGAGCAGAACGGGCCGCGTGGGTTTCGCCCTGTTTCTTTGTTTGGGTTTCATTATTATTCGTTCAGGCTTCTCGACTGTTTCCTTTAGTTCATTTCGGCTTCCAGCCTTTCAGAATGATCACTGTGAACATGCGCTTCGAAAGGCAATCTCAAGCATTCACACCACGGGCTCTCTCTCTCTCTCTCTCTCTCTCTCTCTGAATCTCTCTCTCTCATGCTCTCTCTCTGTCTCTCTCTCTCTCGCTCTCTCTCTCTCTCTCTCTCTCGCTCTCTCTCTCTCTCTGTCTCTCTCTCTCTCTCTCCCTCTGAATCTCTCTCTCTCTGAATCTCTCTCTCTCTGTCTCTCTCTCTCTCTCTGAATCTCTCTCTCTCATGCTCTCTCTCTGTCTCTCTCTCTCTCTCTCTCTCTCGCTCTCTCTCTCTCTCTCGCTCTCTCTCTCTCTCTCGCTCTCTCTCTCTCTCTCCCTCTGAATCTCTCTCTCTCTGAATCTCTCTCTCTCTGTCTCTCTCTCTGTCTCTCTCTCTCTCTCTGAATCTCTCTCTCTCATGCTCTCTCTCTCTCTCTCTCTCTCTCTCTCTCTCTCTCTCTCCCTCTGAATCTCTCTCTCTCTCTCTCTCTCTGTCTCTCTCTCTGTCTCTCTCTCTGTCTCTCTCTCTCTCTCTCTCTCTCTCTCTCTCTGAATCTCTCTCTCTCATGCTCTCTCTCTCTGAATCTCTCTCTCTGAATCTCTCTCTCTCTGAATCTCTCTCTCTCATGCTCTCTCTCTCTGAATCTCTCTCTCGTGCTCTCTCTCTCTCCGAATCTCTCTCTCTCTAGTGCTCTCTCTCTCTGAATCTCTCTCTCTCTAGTGCTCTCTCTCTCTGAATCTCTCTCTCTCTAGTGCTCTCTCTCTCTGAATCTCTCTCTCTCTCTGAATCTCTCTCTCTCTAGTGCTCTCTCTCTCTCTCTCTCTCTGAATCTCTGTCACTCTCTCTCTGAATCTCTCTCTCTCTAGTGCTCTCTCTCTCTCTGAATCTCTCTCTCTCTCTCTGAATCTCTCTCACTCTGTCTCTCTCTCTCTCTGAATCTTTCTCTCTGTGTGTCTCTCTCTCTGAATCTCTCTCACTCTGTCTCTCTCTTTCTCTGAATCTCTCTCACTCTGTCTCTCTCTTTCTCTGAATCTCTCTCACTCTCTCTCTCTCACTCCCTCTCTCTCGTGCTCTCTCTGAACCCCTCGCTCTCTCTCTCTTCTTTCATTTCTAAAATAACTGCCAAAGTTATATTTAAAAAAAAAAAGAATATATTTGTACAAAAGCAATCCATTCACTGTATGAAGATAATTATACGCTACGTACTCGTGCCATGTTGATATATTTTTTATTTGTTTGTTTATTTCTATGATTTATTCTGCGATGCTGTGTCTGATGTGTTGATGAGGTGATTCTGAAACGCAGATTTTGGGATCAGATTTCCGTGTTTATCGGATGTGAACGTTATGACGTGAACGTAAATGTCGGTTTACATGCGCGTTGTCTCAATCGGTCATTTTGGTTTCTTTTTCTTTACAGAGGAAAGAATTTAATATTTGGTAATTATGCAACATTCCTATGTATTGCACTGATGGCGAACTGTATGTCATGTAAATATATTTAGTGAGAAATTGTAAGCGCTCGTCTGTTTTTGTGGGGGGGTGGAGGGGGGGATGGGGGGGGGTTTCAGTGAACAAACCAGGACGTGTATATGAAGCTACATCAGCCCGAGATGACGGACATTAAAATGCTACAGCATCGGAAAATAGCGAACGACACAGGAGCGACGTTCAGTATTTTATTCATTTTTTTAAACTATAACAGCAGCTCTGACAGTAGTGCGGCTGCTCCTTCTAATACGTTGTCGTTTCTATAGTAACATCGCATTTAAAGCCACGCTTAAAAAAAACAAACAAAAAAAAAACACGCGTAATCGTTTAGATGGTGAGCGTAAGTGACTTACTGCACATTAGCCACTTAGTAGTTCAAATGAGACTGACGGAGAGCATTATGATATTAAACACATAACCTCTAGCTATGCGTTAAATCATTACATATTCATTTCATTTAAAGTGATATCTTCGGTTTTTTTGTTCAAACTCACAGTGTATCGTTTAAAACATTTGAAACGGCTCTCAAGCTATCACGGTCCCATCACTTTTTGTTGCGTGGTTTGTTTTTTTTTTGTTGCAAGAACGTTCATGCTACGTTCACACGTACGACGATTTTATCGCTGCAAGTCGCCAGTCGCCGTCGCCACTACTGGTTGCCATAGTAACACGGGTGGAGCAACTACCATTCCGCTTTTGACGAGAAAGCAGTTTTCTTGCTGCTCAAATGAAACATTGTGGAGGGAGAGCGATCTTATATCAAATTCACCAGTGTAGATATGCATCGTATCCTACGAGACGAAGGAGAAGCCGTGCGCGCTCGACCATCTACAAAAAGCACAAGCGCAGAGTAGCTTAGCTTAGCTTATGGAATTGAGTAAAACGCCGGTGTAGCTTCTATCTCAGTAAGTGAGCGTCACCATCAGGGTGTCATTCACTACGTGTTCGATGGCGACCGGGAGCCGGACTGCAGATCTTCGGCCGTGGCCTCCGTGTTTCCTGTCCGGCTGGATGCGGCTCGTCCCCAGGCGCCGAAGCAGTGACAATCCGGGGACTTCACGCAAGATTGGAGCTACACTGGAATTTTGCTCGATTGCAACAAAAAGTGAGCATTTCGTTATCATTTATTTAATTAATTTATTTATTTTAAATCTGCTAAGATCCTAAACTAAGCGACGCTACGCTAAGCTACTGCCTCGATGGCGCTGCTCCTGCTAGTGAGCACGGGGTGGCCAGGGATGACGTTCGCTCTACTGTCTTCACTCCCATTGGTAGTCGCTGCACCACGTCGCTCCAGATTTGCATGAAGTTAAACTTTCTAAGTCACTGGACACGCCCACATCCGGTCGCCAAGAAGTCACCGGAAGTCGCCGGGTCTCACTGGAAACGAACGGCCTCCGGTCGCATTGTCACTGCGAGGCGCTCTATCTGTGAACGTCCCTTTACTTGAACGTGGTTTTATTTAAATCGGTGTCTATGTAAAGTCAGAAAGGTTAGGGTCAAAATTAGGGGCGGGGTTTCACAAGTCACACCTTTTTGCAAGTCGAAACGTAGTTTCATAGCCGTGGTGTAAATTCTTATACATGTTGTCCTTCTGAGAAACGCCGACCGTGTGGTTTGCGAGAACTGTCATGAGAGGAATCAGTAGAAAACACAGTCATACCACTGCTCTGTTTTGAGTTTCTATCAGACTGGCCGAGAGCACTGTCACGCCAAGCACGCTGACTAGATGTTTTTATTATTATATAATCATTTGTTTAAAAAAAAATGCTACAGCGCTCATGGTGTATAAAATAAAAACATGAATATAACAACTATAAAAAAATAATAGTTCTTCTATAGTTCTATTCTAACTAAACACTGTTATGTAACTTAATTTAGGGGCGGGGCTTAACAAGTTGTATCTTTTTGCGAGCTGAAGCGCGTATTATGGATCGTGGCTATCACGTGTCCTGATTTTTTGCGATCCTTCAGCTCTTTATTGATCCAACACATCAAATATTTTAACACGTAACCCACTTTCGATCAATACTAATGTCTTTAATGTAACATTTTGCAGACATGCGATGAATAATACGCGCTCGATATCGCGCGCGTGCAGAGAAAGCATCTGTCAGAACCACACGCTCAGCCGGAGTGACACTCCTGCCAGGTGAGACGCTATTCATAGCACGAGTGAGGAACGAACGGATCGATACAGAACGAGTCTTCAGAGACCACAGAGGCCATCACTCTCACTAATACCGACCTCTACACGAGCTGATCTGTTCGCCTGTTGCACGACAACAAGTACGGCTGAGGACACGCTTTCGTCCGCGAGAAGTCACGCGAACGGAGTTTCAGATATCACACGTGAACTGTTAAACTCCACTTCCATAAACCCGAGATGCTACGAAATACAACACCAGCACGGATTCTGCCAAGTAGCAAGATGTTTCAAGTGATAAAAACCTGCCCTCTTTCGAATATATCACCGTTTCTATAGTAACAGCTCGTTCGCCGCAAACATTTCACATATTCCGGGTCTGGTAGTAAACGAATTAGAAATCAGGAGACGTTTATTTAACGTTTATGGAATGAGTCTGCGGTGTTTTCTTTTCCACCACAGGACACTGTCCATTTCTTTTTGTTTTTTTTCTTCAAAAGAGAGGCTGGTGAGTAAGCGACTGCTATAATGTAAGAGAAGAGACAGGAACTTACTTGTCTCACACACCTTCTGCAACATGAAATGTAACTAGAAACAGATAAAAAATTGTGATGCTAATTAATAAGTATAAAATGGTAACTGTTGGAATGTTGCTGTAGTATAAGGGCCGTGCTGTTAAAGGAAAACAGTCCACTTCATGTGGTATAGCAAGAAGTATACCAAAGCAATTCAGGTACAAATAACATGCTGTGAGCAGAATGCTTCAGAGGACATGCGTGAAGAAACTCCGGAGTTCCTCCATGTTTGTCTTTTAAAGGGATTGCGAGCATTCGACAAAATACGACACCTGAACTTACCCAAGTGTGATTAGTTCTGCGTTGTGCTTCAGGTGAAATAAAACCCAAATCAAAGTCTTTGCTCGTGAATCTCATCAGCATGGACTGTGTACTGGCAATAGCACCTGATACCATCCGTCCATCCATCCATCTGTCCATCTGTCCATCCGTCCATCTGTCCATCTGTCCATCCATCCATCTGTCCATCCGTCCATCCGTCCATCCGTCCATCCATCTATCCATCCGTCCATCCATCCATCCGTCTGTCCGTCCATCCATCTGTCCATCCATCCACCCATCTGTCCATTCATCCATGCGTTCATCTGTCCATCTGTCCATCCATCCATCCATGCGTCCATCCATCCGTCCATCCATCCACCCATCTGTCCATCCATCCACCCATCTGTCCATTCATCCATACGTCCATCTGTCCATCCATCCATCTATCCATCCGTCCATCCATCCATCCATACGTTCATCCGTCCATCTGTCCATCCATCCATCCATCCATCCATATGTTCATCCGTCTATCTGTCCAGCCATCTATCCATCCGTCCATCCATCCGTCTATCCATCCATCCATGCGTTCATCCATCCATCTGTCCATCCATCCATCTGTCCATCCATCCATCCGTCCATCCATACGTTCATCCGTCCATCTGTCCATCCACCCGTCCATCTGTCCATCCACCCGTCCATCCATCCATCCATCCATATGTTCATCCGTTTATCTGTCCATCCATCCGTCCATCTGTCCATCCACCCGTCCATCCATCCATATTCCCTACAGCTTATCCTACAAACGTGCTAGCCACTAACCCACCCCCCCCCCACCCCCCTCCCCCGAACCCCCAGCACCTGATACCCCACCATGAAACTCTTGGATCGTGAACTCGAACAAGCATCAGGGTATTTTCCGGTTCTTATTATAACCTGGTTGATTGTTCCTGGAAGTTCAGACATGACCTTATATCATGCATTACATTCTAAATTATAAAGTATACCACACGGCCCAAGTATACCTCCAGATCAACACGGAACTCTAGACGCTAAAAATAGAACATGCCTCGGCTGTTCAGAATGACCCAGAAATATCTTTATAAAGCGACCAGCACGCACATGTACACCAAGCAGTGTTACGAGTGCTCTTTAACCTCATGATTTAATTGAGTAAATAAAAGACAAGTGCCATAAGGCTGATTTGCTATTGCTCTGTCCAGATTTATGAATGTCTGACTCAGTATTCTATACGAAGCGCATTAACCACACCACAAGCACAGAGAGAGAGAGAGAAAGAGAGACAGAAGGAGAGAGAGAGAGAGAGAGAGGGCAAATGACTTGGGATGCAGTTGCCATGGATACCGTTATAAAGGTTCGACAGAAGATGAAAATGATCCCACCCTGAGCACTATCTATAAGGCAGCACATATATCACACAGAACAACGGTTCTTTGCAGGGTTGTCCTCCATGCGCTGAAATAATCAGACATGTCCAAGCTCTCAAAATGACAGGGGCAGAACGAACAGCCGTGCCGTCATAGCCGAAACATTACCGCACCACTCCAGATGGATGAAAATAATTACGATTGTTCAGACGTAATGACAGAAGCCTCGGTACAACTCAGCGGTTCAGGAGAACGCAGACCCACCAGCCGTTACACACCGTTCTCACTCAAAAATACACTAAAGGACCTTCCCCTTAATAAAAACCATGAGGAGAGCCTCTCGTGCGAACGTCAATTCAAACTTCTGACTCCACGAAGGACACATCTGCACATCTTCCCCCATCTTGCAGTAATAATCCAGATCTTTATCTTCCTACTGGAACGACGTGCAGATGTGCTGCCCTTTCTTTCTTTCCGTCCCGGTAAATCGACAATGTTTTGAGTTCATTAATGTGAAATAACATCTAGTACAGTACGTTCAACTTCGCTAGCATTAGCCACGTACATACAGGGTGTCCTAAACGTCTCCGTACATCGTGGGACAATAACACGTTTTTAGCTAAATGTCTTCCAAAATTGTTCGTGCGTAGTTTACATTATTGATATTTTTTTCAGACAGCCTCTAAGAACACCCTTGACGAAAGAAGAACGCACGGAGATCTTTCTCAGGAGGATCGGAAGCTGACGCGGTGGACTTTAACAGGAAACGTGGCGAGCTCATCACACACGACACTGTCGCCAAGCTTCTTAACAAGTTCATGAAGACCGGAAGTGTCGCGGATAAACCGAGAAGAAGTGGCCTTCGTCCACGAAGATCCGCTGGCGAAGGCACAACCCACGTGGTGCCGGTGTACATCGTCCCTGCAGTATGGAGACAGAGTGGGACACTGTGTTTATCATCAGTTAACTACAGTATATCTATTCGGGAAGTCAAAATTCCATCCAAAAATGGTCAAAAACGTGTTGTAAAATAAAAAAAAGGTCTTTTTCTATTACACACACACACACACACACACACACACACACACACACACACAAATACAACTGTGTAGTATTATTGGTGAACATAATTGGTTCTAGTTCTGAAAACATAAACAAATTTGCGTTTTATAGCACCGAGACCTTGACCAGAATAAAGAAATAAAACAGTAAACACACACACACACACACACACACACACACACACACACACACACACACACACACACACACACACATGCCCACAACAAAGTAAAAACTGCACCCATCCCTTCAGTAAGACTCCACATTATTCCTCTTGGGGGTTGGCAGTTCTGGTAAAGACAGAAGACTCGGACGCTGAGGTCAGAAGGATTCGATGCTGAGAACAGATAGACCTTAAATAAAAGGAAGATTAGAAACAGAGGATGAAAAAGATCACGATGGAAAAAACCCTTCAGATTTCCTGCAAAGAGAAATCGCCTGGTAGATAGTTAATGACTTTCCTACAAGTTTTACTCGTCTTATACCACAGCAACTCACCAACAATTACAATTTATCCTTTATTCAAAAACAACACTCACTCACTCACTCACTCACTCACTCTCACTCACGCTCACTCACTCACTCACTCACGCTCACTCACTCACTCACTCTCACTCACTCACGCTCACTCACCCACTCACTCACACACTCACTCACACTCACTCACCCACTCACACACTCACTCACACTCACTCACTCACTCACTCTCACTCACTCACGCTCACTCACTCACTCACTCTCACTCACTCACTCACACTCACTCACACTCACTCACCCACTCACACTCACTCACACACTCACTCACACTCACTCACACACTCACTCACACTCACTCACACACTCACTCACACTCACTCACTCACTCACTCTCACTCACTCACGCTCACTCACTCACTCACTCTCACTCACTCACACACTCACTCACACTCACTCACACTCACTCACACTCACTCACACACTCACTCACACTCACTCACACACTCACTCACACTCACTCACACACTCACTCACACTCACTCACGCTCACTCACTCACGCTCACTCACTCACACTCACTCACACTCACTCACTCACTCTCACTCACTCACGCTCACTCACTCACTCACTCTCACTCACTCACACACTCACTCACACTCACTCACACTCACTCACACTCACTCACACACTCACTCACACTCACTCACACACTCACTCACACTCACTCACTCACTCACTCTCACTCACTCACACTCACTCACACTCACTCACACTCACTCACACACTCACTCACACTCACTCACACACTCACTCACACTCACTCACACACTCACTCACACTCACTCACACACTCACTCTCACTCACTCACACTCACTCACTCACTCTCACTCACTCACACACTCACTCACACTCACTCACACACTCACTCACACTCACTCACACACTCACTCACACTCACTCACACACTCACACACTCACTCACACTCACTCACCCACTCACGCTCACTCACTCACTCAATTTCAGTAATGTTCTTATTGAAACTGATGAATATTATCAAATAAAGGATATTATTTCTCATATACCACAGCAACCTGACAATGATTTTTATTTATAAAAACACTTGGTCATTTTTATCCATGTACAGTTGTTGTGGAACATCTGTTCCTGTCCTCACTGTCGTTACAGCAGCTATAAACAGACGTTCCCTCACCCGCCTTTCTTTTTTCTCTCTCTCTCGAAGTTAATACGACCAAAAATAATAATAATAAATCGCAGCTTGTCGTGTTCCCGAGGAAACGCGTAGAAGCGTAAACTCCTCCGTCCTGAAGATGTCTAAAAACTTAGGAGTTACAACTTTACCCCTGACTGTTACAAAGCGCTGACACTGGAGACTCCTTCCATCAATGATCAGTGAAACATGAGAACTTCACCTTATCAGTGAATGCATACATTTTTAAACCTGTTTACGTGGAACATTCCCCGTACGAATCCCTGCGAATGAGCCGTTACTATAGAAACGATAACGTATTACAACGAGCGCATTAATATACGCCTGTGATTTGCAGCTGTTATACAAAATTAATTTACACCTCCTGACCAATCACGATGCAGAATTCAACAGCGCTGTTAATCTACTGGGCTAATCGTCATGCCTGTCAGACGACGAATCAGTTGAGTTAAAGCACAGGAAGTATTGAACGTCTGAAGTGCTCCAGTCGGCTATATTTTATCCAGCAAAGCTCTTTGAGAGGTCCTTGTGGTCATCGAGCCTGTCCTCGTCATCTGTCCTGTCCTTCCTAGAGCTGTGCGTTTGTCCCAGCTGATAAAGTGATGGGAAAACGCTCTGTACATACGCAATAAGCCAAAGCACTTCAATCTTGACGTCAGCTCATTAAATACAAGAACTTCAACCCTGACACATGCTCGTAAAAATGAGACACAAACATCAGACATGCAGAAAGACAGTTCTGGATGGTCCTAGTAAAGACAAGGTAAGGATGAGGATGATGCAAACTGGGTGTAAGACACAGCCGCGGTGAGGAACAGCTTTCCGAAAGCATTGCAATGCAGCGTCAGAGGAGAAATGAAGGACGTCTCTGCACATCACAGATCGGTGGGCGTGTCCCTGAGTACATAGACGAGCACGCCTTTTAAGCAGTTGAGCAGACATTTGGCTCTCGATCATTTCCACGATTGTACTCAAGGACGCAACTTCTCTCAAAAATCGTATAAACTTAGCATACGTTATCCAGCTAGGTAGTATTAACTTTGAGAGTAAAGATAATAACAGTCCTAGAATATGTCTTAGCCCACGTCAGCTAGCTCGCTAACACAATATCAAGGATGTTCTTCTTCCTAATCAAGGTCTTCCATCTACCGCCTTCAAGGCATGCCCTCCCACTGCCATTTTCCAAGTATATAATTAAAGACGCACCCACGTTTCGTGTCCATAAGTATTTGGACAGTGCCACAATTTTCATACGTTTGCCCCTGTACACCACCACGATGGATTTGAAATGAAGCATTGAAGATGTGATTGAAGTGAAGACGCCCGGTTTGAATCCAAGGGGTTTAACGAAAACGTTGCAGGAACTCTTTAAGAATTATAGCCATTGTTTTGTTTTGTTTTTTGCGGTAAAGGCCTGGCAAAGCTTCTCAAGCGAGGGAGGAAACTCAGCATTTGATGATGTCCATGGGTTCCAGATTTCAGGAACTGCAAAGGATTTGGAGCAAAGTCTTATAAATAGTCCAAATATTTATGGTTATGTGAGTTTGACTGTGAAACTGGAGGGACTCCATACCACGTTAATGCAGTATTGTTGTTAAACCGCTTGAGTTAAAGCTGAAAGTGTACAGAGGCAGAATTAAGCGTCATGCTGTCACTGTCCAAGTACTTATGGACACTGAATGGTAATTAGACCCCATTGGAAGAGGGCAGACTATGTGAAATGTTAATGATCTACTATCTACTATAAACAGAATGCTAACGTTTATCATTTTGAAGACTATCATCTCAGATTTGCAACATCTCTAACAACTTGGTGCCGTGACCCCGATGGCACGCTAATACTGAATCTCATGGCTGGGGGATGGGTCTTCTTCTGCGTTGTTCTTATTTCTACAACCCCAAATCCCAAAAAAGTTGGGACACTGGATGGAATGGGCAGAGTTTGTAGATCTGGAAATGTATATGCAGGTTTTAGAGCAGCGTATACGTCCATCCAGTTGTTGGTGTAATACAGATACAGATATAATTTATAATAATAAGGACAACTTGAGTAATATTTGCTATTAAATGTTGGTAACCTGATATAATAAAGACAGGAAGTGATAGCGGACCTAACGGTTTAAACAGTCAATGCCAACAGCACATGAACACCTTGATGATGAAGCCCAGTGCTGCGTGTTTGTGTGTGTGTGTGTGTGTGTGTGTGTGTGATGCACTGAGGACTGCAGAAGCGTGATTATGAAATATGAATCAGTCAGTCATGTGTCTGTATACTGATGTTATGTTCCTCAGTAACAAGCTTAATGGGAGCTGTTGCGTAAACATAGATAAATCCTCCACTCACACACACACTCGCACACACACAGGCTGATGGATTTGTTCTGGAGGAATGGATAAGGAGGCGACACGAGAAAGACATTTTCATCGCCGTGACATCCATCAGGACAGTCGTTCATCAGCAGAGGAATTGTAAGGACGACGGTAGCATCTCATTCACCTGCTGAGAAAAATCACACACACACACACACACACACACACACACACTAATTCCTCTATACATCCTTTCCACCCCAGCGTAATACTTAATGCTCAACTGACCCAGATAAAAATATGCATAATTATTATTAGTGTGTGTGGGACACTCCTGAACACACTCGTAACCCCTAACCCTAGCACAGGTATGGATATGTTATGGACATGTGACCTGTGACATGTGACCACACAGCTCATGATCTTATTTTTTTTTCTAATATAAACAATCTTGTTTATTTTCTAAAAAATTAAATGAAATTAAAAAACAGATTGTGGATTATGAACAGCAGGGAAGAACCCTTGCTGGAGGAATCCTTCATTAGCTTCATCTGGCATGAAATGCAGAGGAAGCATGGTCGTCAGCTCCAGAATTTTTGGCACCCCTTCCTGAAAAATGAGCGAAAAGATTAGCGCAGTGGGCGATGTTTTGAGCTTAAGCATATGGGAGGAAAGCATTTTTACTTCAACACAATGAAGTGTCTTTAGTAGGTTGATGACTTCTTCACTTCAGACCACAAGATTACCAAAGCATCAAAGGTATGGACTGAGATACTCATTGCAACACGATGATTCTGTATCCTGCAGCCATTTCGGTATCCTGCAGGCATTTCTGGCCATATTTGGAGTTTGTATCTCCTCAAACGATCCAGCTATGCACAACATTTAACCTTCTGGCTCACGCAAACCAAGTTTCCTGCTGAAGTTTCCTGAAATCTTGAGAGGAACCCAAGCGTCATCCTCCTCTGGCCCTCATCACACAGCGGAACGACCGTAAGAAGAGGATAGGTACGAGTGATATTACACTACAGTGCTCTTGAAGCCTGGATCGTGATTGGTCAGAAGGTCTTGATTAGTGTTCTATAACAGCAGCTCTGACAGCAGTGCAGCTGCAAATCACACGTTTATATGAATGCGCTATCGTTTCTATAGCAACGGCTCATTCACAGCGACGTGTACGGCGGACGCTCCACATAAACAAAAACGAGTAAAGTCTCTGCCTCTCATTCATTTCTATCTCTCCCCGTTCTTAACTTGTCTCTCCTTCTCATTCACCTCTCTTGACCTGCATATATACCGTCTGCATGAGAAGCTGAGGAGTGTGAAAGCAGCATTGCATCCGGACACAGCGAGGTAGAGGAGAAGAAACCCGGAGCTGAAAGATATCGAAAGAATGATGGAGTTGGGGGAGAGTTTGATGAAGGTCAGGGTCTCATTACTTGCTTTTCACCTCATGTTTGGAGTATATATATATATATATATATATATATCTCACCACGCTTTAACACTGCAGCACAATATATCAACTCTTTTAGAATTCTTTGCATGCATTATTATGAAGGCACGTACAATTCTACACAAATCGAAAAGGGAAAAAAAACACATGAATAAACAAATTGAAGATTGCAACAAAAACGCGTATTGAATTGTTTATAACCGGATCCCCTAAAGAGTATTTCTCAGACAATCTAGAGAACGTGGTGCACTTTTAAACCTTATCCAGGTGAATCATTCAACCTTCAGACGGACTGTTCTACCTTCAAGCATACATTTAAAAAGTTTGCACCCCAGGGAATGAAACTCTGTTACACACGGACCTCCATCATGTTTCCAGATGGTGTTCGAGAGAGGAGAGAAATTCGATCTGAAGCAACAATTGATGGAAACTAAAGCAGCAGTGTGGTCAGACGTCGTTATTTCACGTCAATCAAAACACGAGAAACGTATAAGCATCACGCTAACCCCAGGGGGCTTGGGTGTGGTTAAGGCTTAACGGGGTTTTGTGCATTTCAGAACACTTTAAACGGAAGAGTAAATCATTTTCCGAGCGCTCTAGCACCAGGTCGCTTTGTAAACGTCTTTAGCTTGATGTTTTTTTTACTGTATACGGTGTGGAAACTTTCCGCTAAAGTTAAAACAACATCTTTACTCTAGTCAAGGTCAATGCTGCCGTGATCATGAAACGCATCAACACTTGGATTAGCGTCAGACACGTATCCCCTCCTGTGCATCTGGCAGATCCCTCAGCACACAGTAAAGTTTAATAAAGAGTTTTTCATCCCTCACTTCAATACCAAACCGGAGTGTTCTGAGCTCCAAGGGCAACAAAGGAAGTAGATTACAGAAGAAGATGTAAAAAACCAATGGGCTGTTGTGTTAAATATCCCAAACAGGAGTAAGGAGATGATGCTAGAAGATCCATCACGTATTATAACCATTACACAGATGATGCGTCTGGGGAGTTTTTCAGTTCTTTCATTTCAACAAAACTAAAATGGTGTCTAGATGTAACTTACAGTATGACCTTGTGTGTACGGTGTAAGGGTACGATATTCTTTCTTAATTCAGTTCAAAGCTCCTCTCCCCATGGAGCTCTGATGAGAGGCCCTGATCCAAGGTGAAACACCTACAACAACTATTCGTATATATGCCTATGTAATACCAATGACCAGTAAAAATACAGGTTTATATTCCTGTGATGCGCTCTAAAAGGCACTAAAACTCTATGGTTTCTATAGTAACAGCGCATTCACAGAGACCTGTACGACGGACGCTCTACATAACCGGATAAAAACGTGCAGTCGTTCACTGTAAAAGCGGATCAGTTCTTTTAACTCCAAAAATTTGAGGAAACGAATTACCTCAAAAATTTTAAGCGGATAAATTAAATTTCTTTAAGCCCAATACACGTAAATATAACAAAAATTTAACACAAACTTTGTCATTTAAAATGCATTTTTGTTGTATCTAAGTGCATTTGGCTTAAAGAAATTGATCCACCAACGTAAAATCTTTGAGGTAATTAGTTTCCTGAAACGTTTTGGAGTTAAATGAACTTATCCGCTTTTACAGTGTTGTTTAGGAGACGTTTATTTAACATCGACGGAAGGAGTCTCCAGTGTCGGCGCTTTTGTGTTTGTGAATTGTTTTTCTTATTAACTTCAAGAAGAATAAAAAAAAAATGTCTGGTTGTTTATTGCTGCTATTAACGTACGCGAGGACAGGCACTTAAACTTAAAATGAAGACGTTATTTAAATAATAAATCAGACGGTATAAGACGAATAGAACACTTTGAGACATTCGATTTTATAGGAACGTAATAAACTTTGGGTTGGTAACAGTAACTGCTTCATCTCATCACGCAACTGTTGATTAAATTCCCACAACAGCATGACACAAATGACACAAGTGCATTTTTCACTTTTTCTCCCCGCCACACTACATCACTCCCAGCCTGCATGACTCCAGCGGTAATGAGTCGCTCGGTTGTTAAGCCTGAGAGCTCATTAAAGAAATCAGATGGTGTTTCTCAGGGTCAGGGCGACTGCCTGTAGAACCTTCACGACCTGTAGAACCTTCCGTAACCCCCATTCTAGATTTACATCTTTAAATTCAGTTCTTCTTGTTCATTTACTCGGAGTCTGCACAGATATTTGTGTGTGTGTGTGTGTGTGTGTGTGTGTGTGTGTGTACAGCTTCGTGGTGTTAATGAAGATAATCTCCTCAGTGACACTGACCATTAGGAGAGGAAGTGTGTGAGTCAGACGCTTGTGTTATGGATCATCACTCCACATTATGGTTGGTGTGTGTGTGGGTGTGTGTGTGTGTGTGTGTGTGTGTGTGTGTGTGTGGTGTGGAGGAGGTCTTGAACAGCTCACTAACCCCAAACAGATTCCTGCAGGGCACAAAATAGGATCAGAGAGCAGAAGAATCTGTTTGGGGTTAGTGAGCTGTTCAAGACCTCCTCCACACCACACACACAAACACACACACACACACACACACACACACACATATATATTTATATTTCCATCTTTATTATTCCTCACCGTTATTTAAACACATTCAGTTTTCCACTCGTCCTACTTTTAAAAACTATAAGAAAAAAAACTTCTGAAAGTATTAAACTCCCACTTTGTGCCCCATATCCTATTCCCCATGTCAGAGAATCAGGGGCACTATGTAGGACACTAATATCAGGAGCAGATTTGGTGATTTACAGTTTGTTCATCTTTCTGTCACAAACACTATCATCAGTCCACTGTGGGCGTGTCCTAATCCACACACCGTAGTCACTATGTACTGTAGGCCACGTACATATCATCATCAGTCCACTGTGGACGTGTCCTAATCCACACACCGTAGTCACTATGTACTGTAGGCCACGTACATATCATCATCAGTCCACTGTGGACGTGTCCTAATCCACACACCGTAGTCACTATGTACTGTAGGCCACGTACATATCATCATCAGTCCACTGTGGGCGTGTCCTAATCCACACACCGTAGTCACTATATACTGTAGGCCACGTACATACCATCATCAGTCCACTGTGGACGTGTCCTAATCCACACACCCTAGTCACTATGTACTGTAGGCCACGTACATACCATCATCAGTCCACTGTGGACGCGTCCTAAACCACACACCGTAGTCACTATGTACTGTAGGCCACGTACATACCATCATCAGTCCACTGTGGACGTGTCCTAAACCACACACCGTAGTCACTATATAGGCCACATAAACAACATCCTCTGTCTAATGTGGAAGTGCCCCAAATTACACACCTTTTCACAATTTAGGCCATTTACTTTGGAAGTGTCCCAAAACACACACATTATTCACTGCTTGGGCCACATAAACACACCCTAGTCCCACTACAGTGTCGTCACACATGTGCAGTGAGCATTTAATACTGAACATGAGCACATCCATATTCAGACCTCAGACGTAGCTACAGACTGAAACTCTATTCAGAATTTACCGCAGAGTTACACACGTGGGGGAGGAGTTTGAGTAAAATAGAGGCGTGTCTCAGATATGTGCAATTCTGACCTTGAACTTAAGCGCCACTGTCAGACAGTTTACTCTCAAGACTCAAAAACAGTGAGGAAATGCAAAAGTTCAAAAGTTTACTCAAACTCAATGAGAAAAGTAAAAACAGTCAAAAGAAGCGTAGTGCACAAAGTTTTCTGACTAACAACAAATCATGGAAAAAGAAGTGTAGCAGTAGGAGGTGAACTCCTCAAAAACCTCCTACAGGCTTGCATCAGAAACTCTTTGTTTCTCGGTAACTTTGTGTGCTGTGCTGAAACGTTACTGCCTCTGTCTACATTTAATATACAGTGCAGTGAAAAAGTGTTTGCCCCCCGTCTGATTTTTCATTTTTGCATCTTTTTTTAATACTGAATGTCATCAGATCTTCAACCAAAACCTAAGAACACATATAGGAGAGCCTGAGTGAATGAAGAACCCGTCGATGTGAAGTTCTTATTTTTCAGTTTACAGACAGATTCTCCTGACATTCCTTCCAGAATGGCAAGGTCCTGATACATCAAAGCATGTCTAAACCATCCCACCACCACCACCACCTCCATGCTTGACTGTTCCCGTGAGGTTCTCACTGTGAAAGGCAGGGTTTGGTTCTCATGAGGCCCATGTCATTCCACGTTTAGATCCACCTGTCCACAGAACAGTGTTCCAGGACTCCTGAGGATCATCCAGGTGCTTCTTGGCAAACAAGAGGCAAGCATTCAAAGCAACTTCCTGAATGATTTTACACCTTGCTCTGGGAGAGATTTCCACAGGATGGACACTAAAAGGGCATGTTTGCCTTGCACCTCCAGGATTGGGGGTTCGAATCAGTTTGAGCGGGGGTTTCCTCCCCATGACACATGATTGTTGGCTGATTGGCATTCACAAATTTTTCATAGCAGGAGATTGTGCCCTGTAATAGGTTAGCACCCTGTCCAGGGTGTCCCCCACCTTGTATCCCCTGGGATAGACTCCAGGCTCGCATGTGATCTTGTCTAGTGGTATAGAAAATGGATGGACATTCCCAGTGAGATTAACAAGTATTCCAAACGGCCTCCGTTTGGACAAAATGGCTCTAATTGTGGTTCAGTGGAGCCCTAAAGCCTTAGAAATGGCTTCATAACCTTTTCCAGACTGATAGGCTGTCCAAAATATCTTTGCGCAGGTCTTCAGGAGTTTATTTATTTCTCTCTCTTTGTGGCAGGACTTTCTTTTACAACCTATACGCTGTCAAGTTCACATCTGAAGAAGGCATAATTGCTCTCTGAAGAAAAAAGATTGAAGCATTAAAGTACAGACATAAGCAAGACAATACAGGTAAGAGGTTTTTTTTTTTTTTGCCGTATTTGGTGCAATTAACCACAACATATTGATCTCTCTGCTGCTAGAATTACTGAGTCTCGTCTCGCTTAAATCACTAAATCAGTGAAACTAATAAAACAAAAAGGTAGGTAGTTATGAGAATAAGGAATGTAAGTCTGGACCCTGACACATGCTGGGTCTTTATTTTTAGCCGATAAAGTGGCCATTACACTTTCTCTGGCAGTTCAGGGTGTACTCTTGGATCCAATTTTTCTTTTGAACCTCGAAATAAGGGATTTTTCAAAAAAGGCGTTATTATTTTCCACCAGGAGAACGAAAAGCGCAGAAGCTCCTGCACAAGGTCCGAATTCAGTCGCTCATGTCTAATGAAAAATGTCGGCTTGCATCACTTCAATTCTTTATGTATAGCCCTAATGTATAAAGTCCTGCATGCTTAAGAGTCACTCTACCTTATTTGTTTTTGGCGTCTCCAATCAGTTCTCGTCAACGTCGGTTATCGTGCCATTTCGTTAGTCTTTTAAGACGCCGTATACGACATCCCAATAAAATCTCAGCAAAATTCTATAACAGACTGTGTGAAAGAGTGTGTTCTCCACGTCATTATACAATGTAGAGCGTCTAACGACAGAACCTGCGACTGAAGGAAATGAGCGTCATCGGCTGACGTCGTTAATCAGCATGATCAGCTGGTGCAGAAAACAGGCTCGCATAGACACTTTAAGGAGATTGATCTGTCCATTAGCATGTTTTGTTTATGTTCCATCATGACGGTTATCATATCCGTAGCTGCCTCGTGTATTTGGCTTTATCCTATAGCCAACCGTCTCCATATCAGCACTCACGGGATGAGATCTGAATCGGAAACGCCTCAGCTGCCATCGCACAAAGTCGGCCGTCGATAACGTGAGCATGTGACGTTGTGCGTTTTTACCATGTGCCATGTTTGTCCAGAGACCATACAGAGTAAAGCCACCTTTAATACATTTTCCTGCAAAACCGAAGAGAAAACACGACGCTGCGGATGGATAAGCGAACAGACTTCTTTCTTTATCTCTCTCTCAATCTCTTTCTCTCGGTCTTCCCTTCCACCTGCCTGCATTCATTATCCTCCTCCATGACCATCTGCCTGAGAAGGCGGAGTGTGAAGAAGCCCTGGCACACCGGCGACGAGGGCTGGGGGGACGGAGAAAGAGACGCAGACGGAGAAGGGGAGAAAATACGGCAGAGGCCGTGTCCGGGGTTTAAAGATTGTTCACGTGTCAATCCTTCAAACGAAATCTGTATGTTCTTTCACCACGCATTCAGCAGTGTGTATCCGACCGTGTGTTGCTACTGCTATTAAACCGAGGGCTAATCTGTTCACGTGAATTCTCTACCTGATACGTTTCCATATCGAGGTTGTTTCTTGGACTTGGTGTGTGTTGGTGATGCTTTTTAATACAGAGTAACAATTATACTTCTTAATTAGAGAGCTGCTGTTCCAGAACATTAATCAGTACCTTCTGACCAATCAGAATCCGCTATTCGGCAGCGTTGGATCAGGTGGTAGAGCGGGTAGGGTAATCGTAGTGTTGGCGGTTCGATTCTCAGCCCACGTGACTCCACATGCCGAAGTGTCCTTGGGCAAGACACTGAACCCCGTTAGAGCCTTGCATGGCAGCTCTGTTATCGTTGGTGTGTGAGTGTGTGTGTGTGTGTGTGTGTGTGTGAATGGGTGAATGAGACACGGTGCTAAAGCGCTTTGTAGAACCACTAAAGTTAAAGAGCGCTATATAAGTGCAGAACATTGAGCATTAATACTGCGTAATGTATACAGTTCAGACTGAGACCTGAAACCGACAGCTCATGGGAAATCACTGCATGCGCTCCACTTTAAACTGATCTGGGAGCAGTTCCCGCGACCGCAGTCCACCACACTGCTCTCGGATCCGTGTGAAAGTGTGTGTTCTCGTGCATATGTATGAGCCGCTGTGTTTGGTCTCTCACGTCCAGATGAAGTCGGCCGTGAAGCTTCTGGTGTCGCATCGTACAGTGCAGCGCTGCCAAGCTCAGCCTGCTACCATCACAACACGGCCATCTTCTCCTCTTTTCCTCTCTCCTCCTTCCTGGGTAGGGCTTTCTCTAGAGCTGCCTACATTCCTGCTTTACTGCACTCCTTATCCTCTCTTTCCTGTCTACTTTCATCCCTCGTTTTTTTAAGTACTTCTTTCTCTTCCTCTATATTTATCTGCCCCTCTCTGGTGTGGTTTCTCATACTTCCTGTCTTCATACTTTTATTCTGTCTTTATACCATTTCTAGTATTTTTCTCTCCGTCTATCTCTCATTCTCTTTCTCTTATTCTTTCTTTCTCTGTCTCCATCTCTCTCTCTTATTCTTTCTTTCTCTGTCTCCATCTCTCTCTCTTATTCTTTCTTTCTCTGTCTCCATCTCTTTCTCTTATTCTTTCTTTTTCTCTTTCCATCTCTCTCTTATTCTTTCTCTCCGTCTGTCTCTCTCATTCTCTTTCTCTTATTTTCTCTCTGTCCTTCTCCATCACTCTCTTTTTCTTTCTCTCCGTCTGTCTCTCATTCTCTTTCTCTTATTTTCTCTCTGTCCTTCTCCATCACTCCCTTTTTCTTTCTCTCCCTCTGTCTCTCTCATTCTCCTTCTCTTATTTTCTCTCTCTCTCCTTCTTGCTCTTATTTTCTCTCTCTCGCTCTCTGTCTCGTCTCTCATTCTCCTTCTCTTATTCGTTCTCTCAGTCTGTCTCTCTCCTTCTCTCTCTCTTTCTCATTCCTTCTCTTTCTCTCTCCTTCTTGCTCTTATTTTCTCTCTCTCTCGCTCTCTGTCTGTCTCTCATTCTCTTTCTCTTATTCTTTCTCTATGTCTGTCTTTCTCATTCTCTCTTTTATTTTCTCTCTCTCTCTGTCATTCAATTTCAATTTCAAAGTACTTCAAAGTACACATCAATATAGATGAGAAAGGAGAATTAAATTAATAATAATAATAATAATAGAATTTTAAAAGATTTCTCTCTCTGTCTCTCTCATTCTCTCTCTCTCTCTCTCTCCCCCCCGCGGCACCCCGAGGGTTGAAGCTATCGTGCTGTGCCGGCATGAATAAACACTGGCATTAGCACACGTGTCTGGCTGCTACAGTGAGCGAGATCGAGAACTTCAGCAGTGGAACGCTCCGAGTTTCTTCACGGACTTCCTGGACTGTTGTTATGGACGTGCAGGTGTGTGGCGCGTCCCCGATCTCCACAAGATCCACAATCTTACCCAATACGACCTTACGTCCAACCACGTTTAATTATAAACCCCACAATCACACGCGCCTTCTCACTGAGCATCATAGACCCTCATCACATCATCACATCACATCACATCACATCACATCAATCGCTCCTTCACGTTCTATAACAGCAGCTCTGACAGCACTGCAGCTCCAAATCACAGCGTTATATTAACGCGCTCGTCCTAATACGATATCGCTTCTACTGTATAGTAACAGCTCACTCTCAGGGACTCGTTCAGATTAAAGCACACCTTTAAACGTCGATACGGTGAAGTTTTCTGTAAGGACGCATGTACTTAACACTGAAGGAAGGAGTCTCCAGTGTCAGCGCTTTGAACAGTCCGAGGTGAAGCTCCGAGTCTAAGTTTTCCGACATCCTCGGGACGGAGGGGTTTCAAACGTCCTTGACAATCTGCGTTTTTGTTTTGTTTCATTAACTAAATAAGAAAGATAAAAGAGAATCTGGTGAGGGTACGACGCAGGTACTTTAAACATGAAATGTAGCGATAAATGGATAGAAAGAACGACGTATCGTCGTTTAATTAATAAGAAGTCGTCGTTGTCAAATCGCGGTGTTATAAGAGGAATAAACAACGCTTGGGGCCACAGTGTTATTGCTATGTGGGTTACTTTTGTACACGAGCACGTCCTAAATGTTTTATTCCTTACATAAACCACAGCGCTGTTGGATTCTGGAAATAGTCTGTGATGGTTATTTGACTGCGTGGGATCTGGGCTGAAATATCGGTCACGTTTAGTGTTCATTGATGAGCGCTGTTCTACACTCCTGCATTCATAACTCGTATGATCTTAAACCAGCACGTGGATCCTGCACCGGTCTGTAAACATCACACTCACACTGTGAACGGCAGACGTGTCTCAGATCCCACCTCAGAGATTCACGCTGCACTGACTCGATATCTCGCTCACGGCAAAGCCCGTGACTCACACGGTTAATGCGCGGACGTGAAGCTTAATTATTTATCTCGGACACAAAGGGCATTCGATTGGAGCTGATATTTTAATGTCCGACAAAATTCCGGAGCAGCCGGTGTGACAGCGAGCGATGTGTTCACCGTTAACCAGCAACGACTTCCTGAAAGCACAGTGCAGTCCTAGTTAAATAATGAGTGGTGTAGCGGTGCGGTGAAGCAGAGTCACTGTTACCAACCCGAACGCCGATTATCTTCCAATTACAGCATGTCCCCAAGTCTTTTACCAAAAGTGATCATTTTATAATTTACTAAACAACAACAACATGTCGGACTCCTCTATTTACAGTAGAGTTCCAGTTAATGTTGTGGGAAAAATCCGCAAAACAAGTCCTCACGTACGTTATAGCGGCTGTAAACAGTCGTTCCCTCACCGCAAAGCGTAAACTCCTCTCTCCTGAAGCTGTCGGAAAACCAAGGCTCTGTTTCCACTAGTGCATTTTCGTTTTAAAACGCATAACTGTTGCTACGGTTACGCCTGTCGTCTACACTACTCCGGTGGAGACTTTCGGAGACGGCGTAGACCCTGTTTTAGATTGAAAACTCCGAACTGGCGCTTCAGTGTAAACAGACCAAAACGGGGACTTTTGAAAACGAAGGCGTGGCTCCGCCCACATTCGCCCCCTGATTGGGTCTCCTGGATCGTCACGTATCCTTCCCTGATTCGTCAAGCCCCTACCACATGACCGTTACGCTACCTCGATCGTATACACAACAACACGGAGACTGAACCGTACTCTTTGCTGGCTTTGTCGTCATTCTTACAGCCATCTTGCTACATGCGCAAGAGGCGAGCTACGATTAGAGCCATCGCCAACAAATCTCATTTCCAGCGGCGGAAGCCCTACACGGACACGCACGGTTTGGACTAGCACCCGACTACCTGTTTACACTTGTATGCGCATGCGCAGTGTGCACGAACGGTCATGTGACTAGTGTAAACAGGGCCTGTTAAATAAACATCTCCTTACTTTAAGGAAACGTCACCATATCGATGTCTACACCCCATTTTTAACGCGTTTCCGTGAAGCCTCCGCTGTACACGCCCCTGTCGCTATAGAAACGATAACGTATTAGAACGAGCGTGCTAATATAAACCTGCGCTACTGTCAGAGCCGCTGTTCTAGAGAATTCATCAACGCCTTCTGACCAGTCAGTATTCTGTAGCTGTATTAATTACTTTATGGAAACTCCTCCAAAGTGCCAGAGCGTCCCAGCTCCCACGTCTCTTCTTTCGCCTCTTTACGTTCCGCTAACTCACTCTGTGGAAATTCAGCTGAACATCCGTAAACAAATTCCGAAGCTTTTGGAGCGTGTGAGGGGGAAAAAACAGGACGGGAGCCGAGAGAGCGGCGAGAATCTACAACCTCCACCGCACCCGTCAGGCTGGCTCTGTCCGATAAACCGAGCGCGGATACGGGAAAGCAGCCGCGAATATTTACTCTACATGTTTAATCAGAGGAGTGGCTGCATCTGTGATGCGCACACACACACACACGCACGCACGCAAGCGCACACACACACACACACATTCATTTACACACCAATTGCACAAAACTCACACAAACACACAATCTCAAACAAATACCTGTTTTCTAAAGAATCTTATTTGCACACACACACACACACACACACACACACACACACACACAAAATCAGTCAAATAAATCTGTATTCTTCACTCTCTCATTTACACACACAAACACACACTCACACACACACACCCGCATTCAGTTACACACAAACATACACACATTGTATAAACACACAATCTCAAACAAGTACCTGTTTTCTAAAGAATCTCATTCGCACACACACACACACACACACACACACACACACACTTTTTTTTTTTTTTCTCACCCACATGCACTCTGGCATACACAATATATGCACGCACGCACACACTCCCTTTTGTATGCACGAACACATCAAATCTCACTCTCCCACACACACTCATACATACAGAATAGCACACACACACACACACACACACACACATCTTTATCTCTCTTACTTCGTCTCGTTCATACACTCTCAAAGACACTCTCATAACGCACATTCACGTCCAACTTCACGTGTTTACATAATACTTAAGACTGCTAATCGCTGTTTACACACTAAACACGCACAATTCAGTTCTAGCACCTGATTGGACATCAGTGCAGCGGTGTTACTTCCTGCTGTGTAACCTTCGTCCCCTCTCCTCCTCCTCCTCCTGCTGCTGCTGCTGTTGAGGAGATAAACCTGGATTAGATGCCCATCACAAACAGCTGGTGGAGTTTCTTCAGTGGTGTTTCAATTCCATTAAATCCACAGTTCTCTAAAGAAGGCGCTAAAAGTACCACAGGAAGCTGCACACGTTCTGAGGTATTCTCACTTCCTGTCCAGGTTTAAAAGACAATTACAGATCCAACATCAACACTTACTCGATTCTATATGAAATGTTGGAAGCGCAGATCTGATTTATTTATCATTTTTAATTCTGGCCAAATTATAACCCCAATTCCAAAAAAGTTGGGACACTGTGCGAAAAGGAAATAAAAACAGAATGCAATAGATTTGTAAATCTCACAAACCCCGATGTTATTCACAATAGAACATAGAAAACATATCAAATGTTCAAGCTGAGGAAATGTACAGTGTTAAGGAAAAAAATAATGTCATTTTGAATTTGATGGCTGCGACACGTCTCAAAAAAGTTGGGACGGGGGCAACAAAAGGCTGGAAAAGTGATGGAGAAAAAGTCCAGAAAGAAATGGAGAAAGTCCGACAAAAAAAAGAAGAAATGGAGAAAGTCCATCCATCCATCTTCTACCACTTACTCCTTCTTCAGGGTCACGGGGGAACCTGGAGCCTATCCCAGGGAGCATCAGGCACAAGGCAGGGTACACCCTGGACAGGTGCCAGTCCATCACAGGGCACAATCACATACACAGTCACACACTACAGACACTTTGGACATGCCAATCAGCCTACCATGCATGTCTTTGGACTGGGGGAGGAAACCCCCACAGCACAGGGAGAACATGCAAACTCCGCGCACACACAGGGCCCCGGCAGGAATCGAACCCCCATCCCTGGAGGTGTGAGGCGAACGTGCTAACCACTAAGCCACCGTGCGCCCGAAATGGAGAAAGTCCAGCAGAAAAAAAGAAGAAATGGAGAAAGTCCAGCAGAAAAAAAAGAGGAAGAAATCTCCACATGAAACAAAATGGTTCTTTTAACAGAGTCCACTTTTACCTTATTACAAGGTTGATTTGTGGATATTTCTGAAGCTATTACTACTAACGCAGCCGGTGAAGGAGTCGTCACAGCAGCGATGGTCGGGGGAGACTCTGGAATAGGTTTCGGCCGTGTCTCATTAACACAGTCTGTTTGTTTTGGTCCTTTTTTGGGATCGTGGTGAGGGAATATTATGACACTATTAAGTTATTGCCATGTTCTTTCTGCAGGGGCTGCCATTACCGAAATGAATAATAACCATAATGAAATGATGATGACTTTTAAAAGGTCGGCCTCGAGGGGAGGATGGGACTTATCTCCGAATGGGTTATACTCTCAAAGCACAGAGCAATCAGAGTGTGTGTGTGTGTGTGTGTGTGTGTGTGTGTGTGTGTGTGTGTGTGTGTGTGTGTGTGTGTGTGTGTGTGTGTGTGTGTGTGTGTGTGTGTGTGTGTTCAATTGATTTAGCCGTTATAAAAGACTGATTATGTAAGAGGACGCCATATAAACCTATATTGTACTCCGCAAAGCTATCGAAGGAACATTTGGCTTCTGTGCTATATGCAGTAAACTAGATGGATGATCTGCTCGGTCGTTTTTACACACAATTTCTGCACTTTTATGGATGAAGTGTGTGTTCAACAGGCTCCTGGATCATTAATTCGTACCTATAAAACACGTTCAAAAGATCTATTTCATTTCTTGTTGCCTTGAAGCACAGGGGCGTGGCCTAACGATGTCACTGTCAAAAAATATGCATTCTAGTGTCTTTTTTTAAAACCAACAAATCATTTATGTTATACCACAGCACTCGCGCACTCTAGCCCTGCTATTAGCTTAAACATTCTATAACCATTAGCATCAACATTAACCTGAACCGCTTCTATTCTTACCGTTCCGTTTGGTTATTGGGTGGTTTCGTTGGTCACTGGGTGGTTCCTATAAAAGAATTTTAAAAATGCCATGGGTAAAAAGGGGAAAAGTTACAGAGCTAAAATGATCTAGATAAATCAGAAGCATGCAGCGTAGTGTTCAGTCAGTAAATGTGAGGCTAAATCGATGTGTTTTCAGTCTGGTTATTTCTTATGGACGCTGCTTCCAGCCACGGTGGCATAAGAGCTAAATGCTAAAACATCTCACCTTGTTTTGAGTGAACCCTCAAAGGTATTTCTAACTGACCTGATCCTAATGACCTGAGACGCCTGTTCGGTTTATATTCAGTAAACATATCTGTAATGTATTTAGGTTATAGGCCGTGTAATGATTTATGCCAGGTTAATGACCGGAGTACTGGAGTAATCTGCTCAGAGTTTTTGGTTGGGGTGAGAACCCTGGCAGCAGCATTCTGAATGAGCCGCAACTGTCTTATGGTCTTTTTGGGAAGACGGGTGAGAAGTCCATTGCAGTAATCCATCCTGCTGGTAATGAATGCATGAGCACGTTTCTCTAAGTCTTGACTGGAAATGAAACACCTGCTTCTCGCTATATTTTTGAGGTGATAGTAGGCAGATTTGGTTATCGCTTTCACTTGACTACTGAAACTTAGACCAGACTCCAAAATGACATCGAGATTCCTGGCTTGATTTATTTTGTCTTCAGACCCCGGGAGTCAAGATACACGTTCAACTTGAGACGTTCATCTTTGTTTCCATATACAACCACTTCTGTTTTGTCTTTGTTTAGCTGCTCATTTCATCAAGGCACTGGCACAGGAAGTCTATGGGGTGGTAATCATTAGGTGACAGGGTTAGGTAGATCTGGATGTCGTCTGTATAGCTATGGTATGCAATTTGGTTCCTTTTTATAAATTTGGCCTAGTGGGAGCATATACAGGTTGAACAGAAGCGGTCCAAGGATTGAGCCTTGTGGGACTCCATACGTCATGGACGTCCACTTAGATTCATAGCTGCCTATTTTCACATAAAAACCCCTCCCTTCTAGATATGACCTGAACCAGCCAAGGACTGTCCCAGAGAGCCCTACCCAGTTTTCCAGTCTGTCTAGGAGTGTATAGTGGTCGACGGTGTCAAAATCAGCACTGTGATCCAATAATACCAGCCTGAATCAGTATTTAACCGAATATCATTAATTATCTTTATGAGTGCCGTCTCTGTGCCGTGATGCTGCCGGAAACCAGATCGGAAATTGTCCAAACAACTATTTGAGGCTAGAAATCGGTTCAGCTGATTGAAAGCAACCTTTTCAATGATCTTGCCTGTGAAAGGAAGATTGGTCTATAGTTGTTTAAAACCGTGTTATCCAGATTGCTCTTTTTCAGCAGGGGCCTAACAACTGTGATTAACAAGCGCCTGAGAGGAGTGAGGCATTTACTATGTCTAAGAGATCTTTTTCTAAACACTTTTTTTGAAAACATTTTTGAAAAAGGATGTAGGGAGAGTGTCGAGACAGTGGGTTGATGTTTTAAGCTGCCGTACTGTTTCTTCTAGAGTTGGCATGAATTTCCTCAAAAGTAGACATATTAACATAGTTGTGAAGTTGTCATGGTGGGTGCTGTCTAACTTCAGTGCAACATGAGGACGAGCTGATCGCCATTCTAATGTCATACATTCTTTTTCTTAAAAAAAAGATGCAAACTCGTTGAATTTGCAGTCAGAGTTTCTCATTGGTTAGTTTTGATTGGTTATCTGGAAGTTTTGACTGGTTATTGGGCGGTTTTGATTGGTTATCTGGTAGTTTTGACTGGTTACTGGGTGGTTTTGATTGGTTATCTGGAAGTTTTTACTGGTTCCTGGGCGGTTTTGATTGGTTATCTGGAAGTTTTTACTGGTTCCTGGGTGGTTTTGATTGATTATCTGGAAGTTTTGACTGGTTACTGGGTGGTTTGAACTGACCATTGGGTGGTTTTGATTGGTTATTGAGTGGTTTTGCCACATAGACCAGGCAGGCCACTTTTGTTTTCAGTAGCATTTGACAAAATTAGTTTGTTGCTATTCTGATCGTGCTTCTTCACTGTTGATCGTTGTCTCGTTCCATATAAGTAGGGATTCACATTTCCTGCTAAGGGGGGGGGCAATGGCTACCTCTTGCCTCTCCTTGGCTCTACCTCCTGGCAATGTGAAAATTTAAGGTTGGGTAATGAATCACTTACAAGGCCATGTTGCTTAACTGAAGTGAAAAAGAACACTGTTGCACCTAGACACCTAGCAGAACACACACACACACACACACACACACACACACACACACACACACACACACACACACACACGGTCTATTTAAATAAAGATGTGGGTGCATGAGTCGTTGGTGGTTTGGTTCTAGTATGGCTGTGCGTAATATAAGTTCATCTCCTGACAGCTGGCAACCTTATAAAAGCCAAATAGAACACCCACAACACAATGAAACCACTAGCAATTTCCCCTGAGGGTGTGAGTGTGTGTCTGTCGACTGATTGTGTGTGTCAGTGAGAGTAGAGAACACGGAGAAGGTGTATATACCTATGTGGGTGTAAGAAAGAAAGAAAGCAAGCAAGTAAAGAAGACAAATTGTGTGAGTGAAAGAGAGGAGGAGAGAGTAAGAATGAGAGAGAGATGGAGAGAGAGCTAAAAAAGAGAGATTGTTTTCATTTAAGAGAGAGAGAAGAAATATAGAGAAGAGAAGATGGAATTAAATTAATGTAAGTGAAAGCGATTAAGAGATTATCGCACACATCTCAATTTGTTATTTTGCTTACTGTAGACAAGTTTTTTTTTTCAATCAGTGTTAAAGGTGCAGTATGTGTTGTTTATACACGTTTCTATACATTTAATATTCATATAATTAAATATATATATATATATATATACATACACACTGAACTGCTGCAATTCTCAGTATTGCCATATAAATATTTAGCCAGTGCATACAGCTAGAATCCAGAGATCCAGAGGTTCTGGACAGGTTCTGCTTTGCACTAAACAGCCAGAACCCCCATTGAAGATTTTTAGGTAGCAGTTGTTGGAAAAAGGTAGAACTCCATATGTAGTTTCTCCAGAAGGGGAGGAGCCAGTTTTGGGGGGAACCTTTCCGAAGTTCCATCCTATTTTTATGACACTGAAGATTTCAATCCTAAACACATAAACCCCAAGGATGGTCTTGTTTGGGCCAATGACTGAGGTCTATTAGTTTCTCTCCTCCAAGGACAAGTTCATAAAGTTCCCGTGGCTATCTGTACGTCTTGATGAAGAACGTTTCCACAGGATTCCGTGAAAACAGGGAACGTTAACTGGCTCTGGAATGTTAAGAATCTACATGTTTTGCAAGAATGCAGGTTGGTAAGGCGGTCTTCAAATTAAAAGAACCCTTCATAGCATGTGCCAAGTTCCAGCATACCGTCATGAGGAATTCCTATTAATGTAAACCAGGCGAGGAAGATGTGGTTGGATTTTATACAAATGTAGTAATAAGTGAAAGGTCTAAGGATTTAAATTGTGTAAATTGGTACAAATTGGCAAGTGTGAGACCATGTTTGTGTTTAGTCCAATAGAGAAAATCATAAATAAAAAGGACTGCTGTGTATTTTGATGAGATCCGTTGTAACCACAGAAATCAATAATGATTGCGGCTTTGTCTAGAGCCGTTACTGGTTTGCCTCGCACCTCCGGGGTCGGGGGTTTGATTCCCACGTCTGCCGTGTGTGTGCGGCGTACCTGCATGTTCTCCCTGTGTGTTGGGGGTTTCCTCCAGGTACTCTAGTTTCCTCCCCCAGTCCAAAGACATGTATTGTTGGTTGATTGGCATTTCCAAATTCTCCATAGTGGGTGAATGGGAGTGGGTGTGCGATTGGACCCTGCAATGGGTTGGCACTCCGTCTATGATGTCCCCTGCCTTGTGCCCCTAGTACCCGTGGATAGGCTCCAGGCTCCCCTTAACCCTGTGTAGGATAAGTGGTACAGAAAATGGGTGGAAAGTTTGCTCTTTCTGGGGAACCCTTTATTTTTTTTTTTTTTTTTTTTTTTTTATGGTATTCGGCAGACGCCCTTATCCAGAGCGACTTACATTGATCTCATTTATACAACTGAGCAATTGAGGGTTAAGGGCCTTGCTCAAGAGCCCAACAGTGACAACTTGGCAGTGATGGGATTTGAACTCATGATCTTCCAATCAGTAGTCCAACATCTTAACCATTAATCTACCACTGCCTCTAAAACCAAGGGTTTTCTTATCCCATTTAGTAGATCCCATTTAAGAGGATAGCAACCCTTACTCATCCCAGAACACTACAACGTTTTTCCTCCTGAGAGTGTGCAAGCACAAAGATAAGATACTGGTACAGAAAGAGCGGTGCTGTATTCAGCGGGGTTTTTTCCATGCTTCCAGCAAGGAGCGTCAAAACAAAACAAAACACTTGCACACGCTCAGCAGTACGTAATCCAAAAAGTCTCTGAGGCAAAAAACAATCCGAGGCAAAAAACGGGCTCAGCGTGTGTAGATTTATTGTTTCTTGTCTCTGCATAAATGCTGAAAAATTACCACAAACCGAAAAGGAGTGGGAAAAAAAAGAACAAATTCGCATTTTAAACTGGTTGAGGTTACAGGCATCCAAAAAAAACTGGCGATTTCCCAAAAATCACATGAACTTTAAAATGTGCAACTCTCCACATGTCTACAGTAGAGTGGATTAATCGATTTGAGTTTGCCAAATCTCACATCACCTGTTCCCCAGCCACCAAACAGGAGATGAGTAATGATCCTGTCTGGATGTTCAGGCCATCATCTCGGTTCTTCATGCATTATTCCTCGTTCCCGCAAGACCCTCGGAGGAGAAGAAGCGCTGACGGTTGTTGTTTTGCGGTTTCTTTTCTCTGAATGTGAAAACTTTTTTTTTTTTTGGGGGGGGGGGGGGGGGGATGGTGAACCAGTGAAACTGTAGCAGGATATCAGTGCGAGTGATTTGACCGGCTTTCGCTGCCCGTTTTCAGCCTCAACGCCCGGGATCTCTGTATCTTCAGCTCTTCATTAATGCTGTAATTGCTGTTTATGCCAGGCTGGGCATCTGAGTGGCAGGGAGCCAAGGAGGTAAAATATGAACTTTATCAGAGGAGACAGATCAGAACGATTCACAGTGCTCGATTTCAGGCCCATTTTTGAGATCAATGTTGTAGGAAAAAAAGTTTCTAAAAATCTTTTACAGTTTCTTTGTGCTCCGCTTATAAACATTACATTTTGTGCCATTGGTTTTCCACAGTTTTTTTTTTCCCCCCTAATGCATTGCTCCATGTAGAAATCACCAGAAGTACAACAAAAAAGGAGGATTATTATTTTTAGTGCTGGAAAAAAAAGGGGGAAAAATGATAGGGCCGTGTTTAGTAAAACACGTGCATTACATATATCCATCCATCCATCTTCTACCGCTTACTCCTCTTCAGGGTCACAGGGAACCTGGAGCCTATCCCAGGGAGCATCGGGCACAAGGTGGGCATATATTTATTTATTTATTTTTAAAGGCTAAACACTCTCTCCGAGTGATCAGTTGGCCATGACATTGGTTTATCATGCTGATCCAATTTTACCAATTTAAACATCTCACCATAAAGTCTCTCTCTCCATAGCCATGTTTCTGGAAATCAGTCGGACCAAATGGAGAAATAAGCGTCGTGTAAATCACGACACCAATAACGACTCAATACTAGTGCTCTAGTAGCGACATCATGATTCCTTGAGTATCAGCTGATATCCATACACATCCAATATATGTTCTTTATGTCAAAAAACAACAACTGTACAGCCCGTTTTTATTCATCATAAAAGTATTCATCAGTTAGCATGCTAGTGTTACAAAAGGGTTAAGTACCAACTTGATTTTTAAGCTCTAGGTTGTGACAATGACCAATTACTCATTGTTACTATGATGACCTATAGCACAGGGTCTCAAGCACACACACGCGCACACATAATAAGTGAAAGACAAATAGGCAGCGCTGTTTGTCATTTTAAACCTGTATTTTAAAGTCTGCGTTCATGTCACGTCTCTTATAAATAGAAAGCAACAAATAAATAAATAAATCACCCCAAATGGAGATCAGGTCTAGGGGGCGTGTCACTATGTGTAATCACCTGACACGGTCGTCACTGATAGGTTGCATGAATCTATAGTCTGGGCCGGAAAGAACTAAGGGACAGCCTTGCTTTCTCGCGTCTTCATACCATTCTGTGTGTTTTTACTGGCGATCGTTAGTGCTGCTGTCGTTCTCGGTTGCACAAAAACTTAAATAATAATAATAATAATAATAATCCACTTGAAGCTATTTGTTCACAGCAAATCTGTTCAAATCAAACAGTGATTGTGGTGTGATTTCCTCTCCGGTGCAGCGTCTCAGCGAGGTGGTCTCCGTACGGTTTCATCGAACCGGTGCATGATTCAACTGCAGAAAGAAAGCAACTCCATCCAGCTGTGCGTTTTGGTTTCCTGGCAACATTTTTCTGTAGATGCGAGATGTTTCTGAGCTGAAATGTTGCGGAAACGTCATATGTTCAGGATATTTGGACTTGACACACACAAAGAGAACACAAATGCAGGATTCGATACTCGAATCGGTTTAAACTGACTCTTCGTATGATTTCCTAGTAATGTGCCATCGCCATCGTTCTGACCAATGAATGAAAAAAAAAATTATGTTAATTAATTTATTTTAATTTTTTGTTATATTTATTTATTATAATATTTGATGTTAATTAATGATTTTCAGCTCTACACACCCCTCAGACGATATTTTTATTTTTTTAACCAAAAGTATTGATTCCACTCCGATTAGGGTTCAGCAACCTAAGCGAGCTGCTCACATAGTGGAACTATAAATGAGCATGAACACAACTATAGAACAGACTTTACAGACATATGAGAGAATTACGCAAGCAAACGACAAACGTAAAGATGGAAAGCCCTCTTTGATTCACGTGCGTGGAACATGAGTACAGCTAAAAGGTCTCATTTACCCACAAACCTCACTGCGAAAGACTACACTGCGTGCAATAAATAAGAACGGACTCTGAAACCTTGACGAGCGTTATAGAGATGCTGACGGCTTCGGTAGGTCGTATTCTAGACTTTTATTCTAGTTCCAACGCCGCCTAGCTCACATCCTGCCAGCAAACCACGCCTCGGGTCTGACATTTTAAATCGCCCGAGGTCGGACAGGGTCTGTTTGAGCTGGAAGACGGAGCAGCTAAAACCAAATTTAAATCAAAGCCTCTATTCTGAGCTGACCCGCTCCGATACTGAAACACAATATCCTGCAGGTGAAAGAAGCCTTTTAAGAGACTGGGTTACATTAAAAGATAAGATTATAAAGAACTGAGAATTTTGAGAGAGAGAGAGAGAGAGAGAGAGAGAGAGAGAGAGAGAGAGAGTGAATTAAGGGTTGCAGGTCCAGTTCATGTTGTTTGAGGAAATGTCGTCATAAATGTCGTCCTGCTCCAGCAGAATGTATGATCATGAGCCGCTGCTGCAGACAAGAAAAGATCCATCACAAAGGCCTGCTTTTAATATAAAGGAAGCAGGAAAGAGGAATGCTTTATGTTTGATGCGGTGAGCCGAAAAGTGTCGCAGCTAAGCTGTGCAAGTTTTAATTCAGCAAAGAAGTTCCTCTCTCTCTCAGTCTCTCTCTCTCTCTCTCTCTGTCTCAGACTCTCTCTCTCTCTCAGTCTCTCTCTCTCTCAGTCTCTCTCTCTCTCACTCTCTCTCTCTCTCTCTCTCTCTCTCAGTCTCTCTCTCTCTCTCTCTCTCTCTCAGTCTCTCTCTCACTCTCTCTCTCTCTCTCTCTCTCTCAGTCTCTCTCTCTCTCTCTCTCTCTCTCAGTCTCTCTCTCTCTCTCTCTCTCTCAGTCTCTCTCTCGCTCTCTCTCAGACTCTCTCTCTCAGTCTCTCTCTCTCAGACTCTCTCTCTCAGACTCTCTCTCTCAGTCTCTCTCTCTCAGATTCTCTCTCTCAGTCTCTCTCTCAGTCTCTCTCAGACTCTCTCTCTCTCACTCACTTTCTCTCTCTCACAGTCTCTCTCTCTCAGTCTCTCTCTCTCTCTCTCTCTGTCTCAGACTCTCTCTCTCTCAGTCTCTCTCTCTCTCTCTCTCTCAGTCTCTCTCTCGCTCTCTCTCAGACTCTCTCTCTCAGTCTCTCTCTCTCAGTCTCTCTCTCTCTCAGTCTCTCTCTCTCAGTCTCTCTCAGACTCTCTCTCTCTCACTCACTTTCTCTCTCTCACAGTCTCTCTCTCTCAGTCTCTCTCTCTCTCTCAGACTCTCTCTCTCTCTCAGTTTATTTTCAATTTTATGAAAGTTTTATGTGCAGGTAATTATTTGTCGTGCTATACGTGCAAATAGACGACTGCTTGAAGCCGTGGGCTGCGTCCCAAACCGCATACTTACATAAATACATGTATTTCTCCTGCTATATAGAAGGTAAGTACGCGGTTTGGGACGCAGCCGTGCTCTCTTGTTTGCCGTCAAACGGTCGAGCGCTGCCATGTGTGTACGTGTCCTGTCTCACAATGCGGTGAAAACTCTCACATGACGTTAATAGTGTGATTAAGGTGTGTACATGTCTGTAATACACGTCGATAACGCGACTAAAACAGGAATACTCCACACGTCTTAATTCCATCTGCGTTTACTTCGAGTATGACTTTAATCGGATTAAGGTCATCAATAATCTCTGTTTACATGCTAGTTTCTTAATCACAGTATCGTCTTAATCGGGTTCATATCGGATTAGTGTCGTCCATGTAAACGTACTGAGTGAGGATCTCGCGGTACAGCTTAAGTGAGCATTTGACTCCATCTCTTTACTCTACACACAATGTGAAATTCTCTCTCCAGAAGCTCTGATCCTTTTCATTCACAATGCAAACACACGTTCTCACACACACACACGTTCAAACAGTCACACTTCCTGAGTTTCCAAGTTCCCTCACTCTCATCTTTCATCTCCTTCTTTATCCATCATTCACTCTCTGTGTGATATTGATCAGCTGATGCAGAGATGAGAGAGAAAAATAAAATCAGAGAGAACATGCAGTGTGTGAGTGAGAGAGTGAGAGAGTGTGTGTGTGTGTGTGTGTGTGTGTGTGCCTTCACAGAGAGAAAAAAGGAACTTTGGCTTTGACGAGTCTGACTGCGATGAACATCAGGTCGTGTTTATTTCCTTCAACATTATCAGTAAAAAAATGTTTTAAAAAAATACATTTTTAAAGAAAGAAAGAGAATGAAGTCATCCTGCTGTCTGGTTTTTGTCTCCGATGCCTTTGAAGATGTCAGAATTGTTTATCCACAACACTTTAGATCTGCAGTTTCAAATATTGTGTGTGTGTGTGTGTGTGTGTGTGTGTGTGTGTGTGTACTATTGAACACAGCAATAAACAGCACCTGGCCCACACTAATGAGTTTCACTGCCTATTATATTACAACTTTCTTTTTTCCTGCATGGCAACATGTTCTTTTGTGTGTGTGTGTGTGTGTGTGTGTGTGTGTGTGTGTGTGTGTGTGTGTAGGGGTGGAAAGAATCGATTCCGCAGAGCTGTTCATTAATTGATGTCTTTCACCAACCGCTTCCAGGATTCTGAGGTGAAATAAATATATCGATTTTACTTTATTTCTTAGAAAGTTTTTGGCTAAAATGAAGAGGAAAAAAGCAACATTTTTTGAAAGTGCTATGCGAGTTCTACACAGTAACAAATTACCTTTCATCGAGATTTGAATAGTTGAGACATCTGCTTTAATTAGCAAGCGATCGAGATTCTTGTTCCCCCCCCCCAAAAAAAAAAACCACTGCTCGGTAATTGGAAGAACTAATATATATATATATATATATATATATATATATATATATATATATATATATGTATATATATATATATATATATATATATATATATATATTTAGCCTTTTGTGCAGTGCTCATGTTTTAGACATGCGTTAAATCTATAAGGTTTAGCATATTCCGTCCATAATTCCATAATTCCATTTTATTCCATAATCCATAATTCCATTTTATCCTGGTCTTGGTTTGCTCAGAATTACTGAGACATGTCAGTGTCCTGAGATCAATACAGCGTGATTGTATCTGAGCATTAATCAATAAATAAATAAATAAAAAGGAAAATCTAACCTTGTTTCATTTGAACATCTAGACCAGGGGGGAAAAAAAGCTTGTTTCATTTGCTTAGTTCAAACGCGTACATCGGTTCCACGTGAAATGAATTGAGTTACATGAACATGATTTAGTTTTATATTTTCAATGCCCTGAATAAAATTAAACTCCGCCCCCTCACCTGAGCTGAGACCAAACCGAGCTTACTGGTATTCTTCAACAGCACGTTACCGCTGCGCTATTCTACCACCCGCTTTAATCAGGGTCATTTAAACGCTATAGTTATAGTACCTGTCAGTACCGACATCTTCTCAAGATTTCATCATAACGTCAGTGGTTTATGTTAACACGATGTGACTTGACACGCCCACTTTACATAATTCAATCTTGTAATTAGAAACTTGTTTAAATTAATTTTAGCGTAAGCAATGAAAATCATGTTTTGATGAGAAACATCATATTTTTATGTAAACCATACGCGATATATTTTCTTAAATCTAACCGACGACACGTTTTCTCAATGTACCAGAACCTGGATGTGATATACGAAATAAAACACTGTTGTGCTTTTATAGTAAAATAATCACCAGTGTGATGAAGTTACTGAAGGCTTATTTCCCTCCCAGTTTAATCTTGAATATTTTCTCCAACCAAAAATCTCTCAGCCAAAACTACACGGAGTATAGAGTATAGTATATCATGGAGGGGAGGTATTTCTGAAACTCAGCAACTCACAACTGGCGTTCCACAGGGGTCAGTTCTGGGCCCACTCCTCTTTTCTATCTACACTACATCTCTAGGGCAGGTGACTGAGTCTCATGGCTTCTCATATCATTGCTATGCTGATGACACCCAGCTCCATTTGTCCTTCCAGCCTGACGATCCATCTGTCTCTGCACGCATCTCTGCTTGCCTTTCGGACACCTCGGTCTGGATGAAGGAAAACCATCTTAAGCTCAACCTGGCAAAATCTGAGCTTCTCGTGATCCCAGCCTGTCCCTCAATCGACCCCAACCTCACTGTACAGCTCGGCTCACTCACACTCATGCCAACCAGGAAGACCAGGAACCTTGGGGTGATTCTTGATGACGGCTTGACCTTTACAGACCATATCTCAGCAACTGCAAGGTCCTGTAGGTTCATCCTTTACAACATCAAGAAAATCCGACCCTACATCACCGAACAGGCTACACAGATACTAGTCCAGACTCTTGTTATCTCTAAACTGGACTACTGCAACTCACTGCTTTCAGGCCTCCCAGCCAGCTCCATCAAACCCCTTGAGATGATTCAGAATGCTGCAGCGCGCCTCGTCTTCAACCAGTCCAAGAGAACCCATGTCACACCCCTCTTCATCTCCCTCCACTGGCTTCCTGTAGCTGCCCGCATCAAGTTCAAGGCCTTGATGCTCACCTACAAGACCTTGTCAGGAACAGCACCCTCCTACCTCAACTCTCTCCTGAAGGCCTACGTTCCCTCTCGCAACCTGCGATCGATTAGCGACCGAGGTTTAGCAGTTCCAACTCAGCGTGGCTCAAGATCCCTTTCCAGAACCTTCACGCTAACCGTTCCTCAGTGGTGGAATGCACTTCCAATCTCAATCCGGACCTCAGAATCTCTCACCATCTTCAAAAAACAGCTAAAGTCCCACCTCTTCCGTCAACACCTAACCAACTCATAATAAAAAAAATAAAAATAAAAAAAAATTGCACTTACACCTCTACTCTGTGCACTTTGCTTCTTCTGGAACTCAATTAATGGATCTTGTACAGTAGCACTACTTGTATTGTTCTCTGCTTGATATATCGCTTTGCTTGTATTTTTCTCATTTGTAAGTCGCTTTGGATAAAAGCGTCTGCTGAGTGAATAAATGTAAATGTAAATGTAGTATGAGAATATAGCACACAGTGTCTGAGAAGAGATGTAGCATACGTTAGCATAACCACGCGACGCTCACAGCTAATCCCTTCAGCAGGCGAATACACTAACCAAGCAGCATGCAGTAACGTGCTTTACATTGCTGTTTATGTTGTAGAACCACATCGTGAGCCACGGCACGTCTCCCGAGCATGTGCTACTGAATATTTATCACATCCTCTCGATGCACAGCGCGTCTTCCCGAGTCTTGATTGACATCCTGTCGTGAATATCAGATGTCGCTATGACCCGCGACCTGAAAACATTCCTATCTTTCCAAACAGTTTAAAATCTGGAGGCGTGTGAAAGACGTCTAGGCTGCACAGAGCGAAGGTTTCTTCTTTTTCCGATTCATTAGACGTCCTTTGATGGATTTGTTGATAGGAAGCATTTAAAAGCACTTGATTTAATTAGTACCTTTCTACGCGACTGTATACGTTTAAATGTTAATTATTCCTTCAAGTAAGCGCATTCGGTGTGTGGGGCTTAAATGTAAATATGCATTTTCTGATCATGAAAATTCATTCATCTACGGTAAGCGCTTAATGCGGTGGATGCGGAGAACAAGGTGAGAGAATTCATACCAGATGGGATACTAATCAATCAATCACACACACATATATATATACACATACATTCACGCAAGCCTGTATTTAAAAACTTTTCTCCAGTCCTAAAGGCTTGAAAAACAGAAGAAAATAAAGGTATTTGTAGTCAACATAGTCAGTCGTTTTTTTTCTTGATGAATAGAAATCCAGTTCTTTAAGAGCAGTAATGATAAAACCGCATGTTAGCATGAAATTATCAGCAGAGCATGCAAACCTTGCTTTGTTGCACTTTTATCACTTCCTTTAGTTCTCAGTACGCTACTTCTCACCGTCACACTTGATTCAGTTGTCTGACTCTTTTTGAAACCGTATTTTCTTTTCATATCTCCGAAATGTTTTGTTTTTTCTCTCAATAAGTTTGTCGAATCTGTCAGATCCTCAGTAATAACCCAGGGTTATGTCTCCATTGGAAACCTGTGAGTTTTGTGATTTTATTCTGCTCTGCAGCTCTTTCAGAAGTGTTCCCAGAAACTTTTGCTGCCATATGGGCACGCTACCTTCTTGTGCCCAACGTCCCAACGTTCAAAGAGCACAGGTTGCAGTAGAGGCATAAAGCAGGAAGGATTTTCTCATGTGTTTAACGCTAAAAGGAGCGATAAAGACTCTAGAAGCAAGTACGCTTGCCTCATAAAGCATTGTTCACCAATCCTGCACTAGCTTCCTGAAGAATCCAGCTCTGATCCAAGTGATTAAGTGAATTCAGTCAGGGTTGGAAGGGAAATTTTCAGGAATGTAGATCTCCCAGACAAGGATTGGTGACCACTGTTCCTGCCAACAGCAAGTACGGAAGGTCGGGGGTTCAAGCCCCAGCTCTGCCAAGCTGCCACTGCTGGGCCCTTGAGCAAGGCCCTTAACCCTCTCTGCTCCAGGGGCGCTGTATCATGGCTGACCCTGCGCACTGACCCCAACTTCCTGACATGCTGGGGTATGTGAAGAAAAGAATTTCCCTCTGCTGTAATGTATACGTGATCAATAAAGACTCATTATCATCATCATTATAATCTTCAATTGACATTTGCAGAGAGGCCTTGGTATAGTGATAAGGACAGTGTCTCCGTACAACACGCCATACTACTCTGACCTGCAAGAACATATAGAAGGAAAGTACCAGAAACGCTCACCACCAAACACACTCACCATGAACCCTCCTACACACACACACACACACACTTTCCAGCATTTACAGCAACAGGAAAAACAATGGATTGGTGTTGGATGAATTGTTTGTCAGTAAATAAAGCGTGTCACCATCATCCCGACAAACAGAACAAACCAAGAACCTTTTCGAGCGTGAATGCATTCGTGTTCAGTAGATGAAGCTCGCATTCAAGTCTGATCTGTGACTCCACTAAAGTCTTTTACAAGCTTAAACCTCTTAACCTTCTGCTTCGGTTAATTACTACTTGTTTTTACGGGGAAAAAATAATAAATTAACAGTAATAAATCTGCAATGCTCCCAATAAGAATAATTTTTCGTTTGAAAAAGGATAAACCAAAGCGAGGAATGATTCTGTCTAACATGACAAAACCGGCGAGTCGGGTCAGTCACAGAATATTGTATGTAGAGGGGTGAAGCTGTGAGGTTGCATTCAAACAATATAGCAATAGTTGTTATTGTAAAATAGTCACCAGATCACTTTGGAAAAAGACTTTTATACAGTAACTTCTATGATGGGAAGTGAGTTACAGGTACAGAAAGATGGGCTCTCCACTCTTCCTTCAAGTTCCATAGGAAGTCCAGATGTAATCCCAGGATTATACGGTTGTTCTTGTCTCGGAAGGATAGAAGAAGAGTTGACCTGCTCAGTCATCATCAGAAACATCAGCAAGAGTCGCATACAGATGAAGCCGAGTCTTCACTCCAGCTGTTCATGTGCATCAATAATGAAGTGTGGAATAAAGCATTCAGTTTCTTCAATATGTATCGCACGGTTCTCTCTGATCTTCACCTGAACACTCTAGTAAGTCCTGTACTTGCAGCTGCTTCCACTTCATCAGGGTCAATAAGATGCCCTGCTGAAGGTTGCCCAGAGACCAGTGTTTAAACAAGACCAAAATGTTTTATCTGCTGGAGAAAGTCTATGTGGAACTGTTTGACATTAAAAATGTTTGCCTATCGAGCAACGTTCTTCAGTTCTCCGTAAACCCAGACTCGGCTGCTTCATGTCCGTCAGGCAATACAAGACGACCGATAGACTTCTTCTCTTTAAACAAGTTCTCTTCAGACAGGTTCCTCGAGAGCATTTTGTTCTTCTCAGGTGTTCCTGCATCTCTTGTTTCTCTCTACTTACTTAAAGAACTTATAGAATGTTGACCTTTTCCCTTTCCATTCGAAACGTCTCCCAAACCATCACATGAAGAAGGCGTGTATCCAGGCAGGACAAACTAAGTGAAGTGTGGAGTTATTTATTTTTCTATGCAAATCCCACCTGTCCGTACCCTCACTGACTCCCAATGACGCACGTTCATCCAGGCAGGACCCACAATGACGAATTAAAAGCCTGTCATCCAGTGGGCATTAATCCGTGCTCACATTACCTCAGAGCGTACCGTACTTTCCTATTATAAAAGTTCGATCGGCGGTTTATTTATATGGATTCAACAGAGATTTCCAGCAGGCCGTGCTGTCCACCAAAAACAGCGTGTTAAATGAACAAACAGCTCAATATCACAGTGAGATATTTGATATTGTGATTCACTAAAAATGGATGCTTCCCATGTAGCCTTAAAGCAAACTGAGACCTTCTAGGTATGTCCTGGAAATCTAAGCTTTCCAGATAAAGAGTGAGAGTGAACAAAGCAAATTATAGTTATAAAGCTACCCATATTTATGATGAAACAACCGATCTGTAGAACACTTATTTATAATATTGGTTGATAGACAAAAAAAAAACCCAATTAATGCTATTTTAAGGGCAAAAATTGTACTACACAAACCCAGTTTATATACTCAGCACATAAAAACAACAATAACAAACAAAATCTTGCCTGAAAGTCCTCACAAAACTGAACTTTACTGCATCGAGCTTGTGAATAAACCTTAAAGGTGTTATAATAACGGTGTTAACAAATGCAGTTCACAAACCCAACGTCCAAACCAAGTAGGCAAAAAAAACAATAAGTCTCCAAAAAAATTCCAACCACATTTCTGCATTTCTCACAAAATCGTTCATCATCAAAGAAGTGATCTCACCAGTCCTTGTAATCAGAAGAACGTCTTGTTCCAGGATATGGTCACAGTAGATCACAGGGGATCCAGTGATCCACTGAAAGTCTTTTAGCCTTAAACAGCAGGGAGAATGGGAAAAGACAAAACTAGTTACTTAGCATGAGCTGGCTAGTTTATTCTTTCCCCCAACATTCTCATCCATTTCCCCCGGCCGCCTAAAAATGATCTATTGCTCTTTTCCCACCTTAAAAAAAAAAAAAAACAGACTCCTCCTCCTTTTCTTTTTTCAACCAATCATGTTGGCCAGGCCAAACCCTAATCAAACTTAGCCAATAAGAAACAGGGTTAAAAAAAAAAAGTTTGAACACAGTTTATGGAGTTCTACAGGTTACCTGGTGATCCTGCAATGACTTTTAGAGCTTCATAAATATGACCAAAATATCGTATCACAATTCGAAAAGACATTTCCACGACACACGATATGTAATCCTAGCAGTTCATTGGAAACGCTTCCCTCCACACATTAAAGATGTCATGGTGTTGTCACTCAGCCATGGGGTTCTCTACGCGTCTTATCTTTTCCATCTGTGCTCTCGAGTGCTCTTACAATTTCCAGCTGATGATCATTGCTGTAGATTATTGCTTTTTGTAATCTCTCCCCCAAAAAAATAAACCGATCCGAGCAGAAATATTATAAAGAGAAAAAGGGTAATCAGTGAAGATTTATATCTGCACAATGCATCCTTCCAGGTATAATTTCATCCACATGAACTGCCTGTTCTTGAAGATCTGACGAAAGCATTACTATAATCCCAGCGCTTATATTTGAACCATGGCTAAGAAAGCCTTGAACTTTCCATTCACTTACTGTCTGATTATTAATGCCTGAATGTGTACGGGAAAAAAACATTATCAGCATTAGAGCATCCGGTTATGTTTAACCATCCAGTCATTAATGATGCCGTACAGCTAAGAAGAAAAATGAAAAGATGAATTGTGTTGTTTTGTACTGTTGGGGTTATTTTTAAGGGGTTTTTTTTGTTTGTTTGTTTGTTTGCTAAGCTCTGGAGAGAGTAACCTTTTTCACTGCAAAATGACAGGACAATCGGGGGGAAAAAATGGGAAAATAAGTTTCCGTCTTAGCTTTCCAGATTTCTTTCATCAAATATAAATGCTAAAAGATTAAATCTGTTGTCAAAGCTGAAGAATCAGTAACATCGTTTGAAAGGTTCTCTATATCACCAAAATCTTTGCTAACCTTCTTCTCAGAACAGGGCGCCTTTACTTCTTCTCCTGTCTCAAACATCAGCGTCAGCCTCGGGTATTCGTCTATCAACAGTAGGGTTATATAAACAGGGATTTATATATATATATATATATATATGAATTACAAGAACTCTCGTTACAGTACGTGAGTACATGGTTCAAGTACTTCAGCAGTACTTTTTGAGTATAATTAAATAATTAAATAAATAAAGTACTTTTCAAAATAAAGCAGTTTACTGATGACTGGCGACTTCTGGTGACACGAGCGACGGCGACCGTTGGTGACTAGCTGTGGGCGTGTCCAGCGATGCAACAAAGTTGAGAAAAATTTTAATTTATGCAAATTTGGTGCAACTTGGTGCAGCGACCACCGATGGGAGTAAAGACGGTAGGACACGCACCTGATCCGTGATCCGCCATGCTGCCTGCGATGTCCGAACTGTTCCGTGGACCCGGACAGACAGATGGCAGCAATGGCAAAGAGCACATCCTGCTTCTCCTTCATCTCATAGGACATGATGCATATATAAATATATACACATACTGGTGAATTTTATATACAAACGCTCTCGCTCCGAAATGTTTCGTTTCAACGGCAAGAAAACTGGTTTGTTGTCAAAAGTGGAACGCGAGCTGCGCCACCCACTGATAAATGTCACTATGGCAACCAGGAGTAGGAACGCCTACTGGCGACTTCATAGTACAGCAACTGATGAGCATGTGTGAACGTACCTGTACGCATCAGCCGGCAAATGCTTAATCAGCAGTACCAGTGTCTGAGGCAGTGTAGACAGAGGAGCGTCCCTGTCCCGATTTATCAGCTGTGTTCGGTTTTAAACACTTCATGATAATGATATGCAAATGATTCCAGACAAAACCCATGGAGATATCAGCGTTTCACAGCTCAACGTCCAACCTGCACAGCTGGACTAGCTAGCCAGATACAGCATTTACAGATTTTACAGCACGAAAGCTCTGCATTAGATGTTTGGGTACTGATTTCTTGTTGTGTTGTATATACCTGAGTGCTGCTACAGTGTAGAAGGAACACTCAGGATGATGTGTAGCTAGATCCATAACTATGTATGAATGAACATGAGCTCGGCGAATTAGCAAAGCAACCTACTGAAACCACAACAGCATTTCTGCCTAGCCAGTCTTCATGTACTGTGGATAATGATCATGGAGGTTTATTTCAGCATCGCTCACGTGGTTAGATCACTGATTGGTGTGAACAGAGATCGATACGCGCCTCACAGTAACAGATGAGAAACAGCGAGCGCTGCTGAACGAGCACGTTAAAAACCCAGACGGTGTTAACGAGTTCAGCGTCAACACGAGGTCCCGCGACATCCGGACCGCCCGCAGTACGACACGTCCCCCAAACACAGACCATTCATCATCATATTCTACCGTTCAAGAGGAAGGGTGTTGGTTTACTGCTCAGAAGGTCGTGAGTTCAAGACCCCAGCACTGCCAAGCTGCCATTATTGGGCCCTTGAGCAAGACCCTTATCCCTCAATTGCTCAGATGTATGAATGAGATCAATGTAAGTGTCTGCAGTAACAAAATAACAATGTAGAGAAAATGGCAACTATGTTCATTTCACATCTCTTCATATACGTGTGTTATTCTTTATAGAATTTAGCTCATGTCCACGATATATTTTAGTATAAACCGTGGTGACAAAGCCTGGCTTTGCCGTGTACTTTTTCGATCTCAGACAGAATCCGTTGGTCGTGGGATTTAAAAGAAGAGCGGATTGTTTATTTGACGTCTCATCGCAGGTTTACCGCGACAGAGCAAACACGATGTGGGACAGAAAAGAAACATCTGATGCACATCTGACAGCTTCCTGTATCTGTATTACATAAAGCACACTTTAAAGAACTGGTCTATAACAAGCCATGCACGCCTCTGAACTCCTCTTCTATGCATTTTGAAGTGTCGTTTCTCCAGGTATAGCATTAATAATATCATACCAAGTTCTTGTTAGTCTTTCCGCACGAGCCTGATTCAGGATCACGCTGATCGATGATGTACGCAGAACATCATCAGGTCTATCGTTAGTGGACCTTCATCGTATAATCTGACACTGAGGATTAGAAACGATTTATTGTTCATTTTTGTTTCAGAAATCATATTTTTACATTCCTGCTCCAGCGTGTCGCAAACTCATTAAATAGGATGTCTAAATGATATAATTATACCATATAGTGTGTACCGGCACGTTATTTAGCACACAGTCAAAACCGAAGCACGTAATTATCTGCTTCCGTTGTTGACTTCTCCCAATAAACACTTTATTGTGCACATTTGTTTTTGGTTTTTTTTAAATTACTTCTTATTTATTTATTTATTTTTTTAAATCCCAGCAGTTTCCTTTAGCAGATTATTTAGTCAACTGCAGCAGTGGGTTATGTGGCATTTAACAACGCATTTGAACCACAATTCAACCTCTTTTTTTTTACATGACAAATAGACCTGCGTATATTTGACATATATTTACACACACACACACACACACACGCACATGCACGCACACACAAAATGCTGGGTTTAATGCCCGAAGCTCAAACACATTACATCCTAGCGGCCGAGCCACAGCTACATCATACGTCAAATCCTCTCTGCATTATTTATCAGTCTTCTATCACAATACTGGCGTGTGAACTCACCTGAATAACAACACGGCGATCGATACATAATAAATATCTAATATAATACACACTGTGTTTCACAGTTCACACAGAGCAATGTAAATTTAACGAATGCTGTGGTATATGATATAATGTACACCAACTATACACACACACACACACACACTCAGTTTCTCTGGGCTTGTCTAAGTTCTGACCAGAAGTAACATTCAGTCCTGCCATAAACTCAATATTTCACCCTGATATTTTCACACAGTGTGAATGAACACAAAAACACTACAGAACGTCGTATGTAAGGAATAATACTCTCTAGAGCGGTGTGATGAAGCCGGGTCTCCATTACCACACTGAAGTTAATCCTTTTCTTATAACCGCACATCCTGAAGCGCTTTATTCCTCATATATCACGGCAATTTGTCAACGATTACCCTTTTTATTCATTAAAGATCATCACACGTCATACTTTTTATCCATTCACAGTTACATGTAATGTCGTGGAATGTCCACAAAGCAAGGTAGTTCCTGTTCTCGCTTACGTTATAGCAGCTATAAACAGCCGTTCAGGAAAACTGTTTTCACGTGGAGCGTCCGCTGTACAAGTCCCTGTGAATGAGCTGTCGCTATAGAAACAATAACATACAGTATTAGAACGAGAGCATTAATATAAACCTGTGATTTAAAGCTGCACTACTGAAAATTAATCAGTACTTTCTGACCAATCAGAATCCAGACTTCAACGAGGCTGAATCACTTAGAGAGTCATTTATAAATGTAGTGGAATCACTTGACTAGTTTACAAATGGAAGTGCATCACTCGAGGAGTTGCTTACAAATGTAAGTGAATCACTTAGAGAGTCATTTATAAATGTATGGGAATCACTTGACTAGTTTACAAATGTAAGTGCATCACTCGAGGAGTTGCTTACAAATGTAAGTGAATCACTTAGAGAGTCATTTATAAATGTATGGGAATCACTTGACTAGTTTACAAATGTAAGTGCATCACTCGAGGAGTTGCTTACAAATGTAAGTGAATCACTTAGAGAGTCATTTATAGATGTATGTGAATCACTTGACTAGTTTACAAATGAAAGTGAATCACTCAAGGAGTCGCTTATAGTTGACAATGAATTATTCAAATAGTTGCTTACAAATGTAAGTGAATCACTTAGAGAGTCAATTATAGATGTTTGTGAATCACTTGACTAGTTTACAAATGGAAGTGAATCACTCGAGGAGTTGCTTTATAGTTGACAATGAATTATTCAAATAGTTGCTTACAAATGTAAGTGAATCACTTAGAGAGTCATTTATAGATGTTTGTGAATCACTTGACTAGTTTACAAATGTAAGTGAATCACTCAAGGAGTCGCTTTTAGTCGACAATGTATTATTCAAAGAGTTGCTTACAAATGTAAGTGAATATAAAATATTTAACTGCATTATTTGGGACCAGGTGGTGCAGCTGAACCCTGGCCTTATCACTTATCTTGGGGCTAAAATTCATGGCCCAGAGTCACACTCATATTGCCCTGGTGCAGAATATTCATGAGTATTAACCCTTTCAGCACAAAGGAAACGCTGCTCTTGCCTGTAGGATGAAAAGATCGATAGCTTCAGCCTCTCCACGCTGTCAGGTTGGAGTCTTCTGTGTGAGATACACTTCCTCATGGGTTTCCTCAGGAGAACAGCCATGAAAATGCACAACTGACAGCTGATTGAGTTTAAGTTTAATATCAGCGTGAATTCCCAATTCCCAAGAATGATATCACGAACGACAGGACGGCATCATAAATCCACACCCAACTTTGCAGACTTTGCAGCTCTCCTGAATTAATTTAAGAGGAAAGAGGCCAGATGGAAATGAACACTGGCGTATCAGACAGCTGTGCGTTTATTAAACACAGCTTTACACAATACTCCAATATACTCCTGTGCATTTCACCTACCGTGACATTTATTTTATTATCAATGAAAGACGTTCACAATCAAAACTATATACCTTATTTATATGGCAATATATATTTGAAATATAGATCATATTGTATATTTTATTAAAGACATGGGACAAGTTCACATATTTCAATAGATTCTACAGATATGTTCTGAAATATATTGATTCTGCATATATGATCATACAAGGAGGAAAGGAAAGGAAAGGGATGAGAGGAGAGGAAAGGAAAGGAATGAGAGGAGAGGAAGGGAAAGGAAAGGAAAGGAAATGAATGAGAGGAGAGGAAAGGAAAGGAATGAGAGGAGAGGAAAGGAAAGGAAAGGAATGAGAGGAGAGGAAGGAAAGGAAAGGAAAGGAAATGAATGAGAGGAGAGGAAAGGAAAGGAATGAGAGGAGAGGAAAGGAAAGGAAAGGAATGAGAGGAGAGGAAGGAAAGGAAAGGAATGAGAGGAGAGGAAGGGAAAGGAAAGGAATGAGAGGAGAGGAAGGAAAGGAAATGAATGAGAGGAGAGGAAAGGAAAGGAATGAGAGGAGAGGAAAGGAAAGGAAAGGAAAGGAAATGAAAGGAATGAGAGGAGAGGAAAGGAAAGGAAATGAAAGGAAAGGAATGAGAGGAGAAGAAAGGAAAGGAAAGAAAAGAAAAGGAAAGGAATGAGAGGAAAGGAAAGGGAAAAAAGGAATGAGAGGAAAGGAATGAGAGGAAAGGAAAGGAAAGAAAAGGAATGAGAGGAGAGGAAAGGAAAGAAAGGAAAGGAAAGAAAAGGAATGAGAGGAGAGGAAAGGAAAGAAAAGGAATGAGAGGAGAGGAAAGGAAAGAAAATGAATGAGAGGAGAGGAAAGGAAAGAAAGGAAAGGAAAGGAATGAGAGGAAAAGGAAAGAAAAGGAATGAGAGGAGAGGAAAGGAAAGGAAAGGAAAGGAAAGGAAAGGAATGAGAGGAGAGGAAAGGAAAGGAAAGGAAAGGAAAGGAATGAGAGGAGAGGAAAGGAAAGGAAAGGAAAGGAATGAGAGGAGAGGAAAGGAAAGGAAAGGAAAGGAAAGGAATGAGAGGAGAGGAAAGGAAAGGAAAGGAAAGGAAAGGAATGAGAGGAGAGGAAAGGAAAGGAAAGGAAAGGAATGAGAGGAAAGGAAAGGAATGAGAGGAAAGGAAAGGAAAAAAGGAATGAGAGGAAAGGAAAGGAAAGAAAGGAAAGGAAAGAAAAGGAATGAGAGGAGAGGAAAGGAAAGAAAATGAATGAGAGGAGAGGAAAGGAAAGAAAAGGAATGAGAGGAGAGGAAAGGAAAGAAAGGAAAGGAAAGGAATGAGAGGAAAAGGAAAGAAAAGGAATGAGAGGAGAGGAAAGGAAAGGAAAGGAAAGGAAAGGAAAGGAAAGGAAAGGAATGAGAGGAGAGGAAAGGAAAGGAAAGGAAAGAAAAGGAATGAGAGGAGAGGAAAGGAAAGGAAAAGAAAGGAAAGGAAAGGAATGAGAGGAAAGGAAAGGAAAAGAAAGGAAAGGAAAGGAATGAGAGGAAAGGAAAGGAAAGGAATGAGAGGAAAGGAAAGGAAAGGAATGAGAGGAAAGGAAAGGAAAAGAAAGGAAAGGAAAGGAATGAGAGGAAAGGAAATGAGATTATAGGAAAGGAAAGAAAGGAAATGAAAGGAATTTTTAATGTATTTTGTGCTTGTACCTTTTTATTTTTCCTATTTGTCCCTGTTCATGTATATTTTTAAGGAAAGATGTTATTGTAGCGTCGACTTTGATGGATTTAATGCTTCTCCTCTTCTGTGCAGGACTGTGAGATGGGGTTGTTTTTTTAAAAAAATTCTTGGACAATTTAAAGTGACTGAATGTAAGAAGGAATTACAAAACTCTACCTTTTTGTGCTGATTAATTCTAACCTGAATGTCAAGAGAAAGAAACTGAAAACAGCAGAGGAAAGTGAAGAGAGATGCTGCGATGAGAGAGAGAGAGAGAGAGAGAGAGGGATGTGCAGAGATTGAGGTTAGTGACCTCTTTCACAGCTTCTGCCAAAAAACTGCTGGAGATCCAGCTGCTGAGAGAGGACACAGCGTGGTGAGAAAGAGAGACGATACAAACTGTGCTGCAGTCTGGGAAAACCGCCACTTACTGAAATGTTAACATTTTCCACTTTGTACAGTCCTAAAAACTTTAGAAATCTTTTTCTCCTTTACATTTTCACTCAAAACCTCGTTCATTTGCGTAATACTGTCGTGAACTAGTCCTACGCTTTTTTGATGCACCTTGACAAATTTTGGTATCATACTTACTCAGTAGAGTCTGAAAGTCAATAATGATCACAACCCTGTTGAGATTTCTAAACAATATGGCCGCCACATGCCAGCCCTTGTGGGCGGAGCTTAGTTTTCTCAAACCGGTGTAACTCGTGGTTGGTTGCACGGATTTGCATGATAATTAAAAGTCCGGTTTCCAATCAGTTCTAGAATGTATTACTTTGAAACAGCATCTCGTCTGAACGTCTTCAGACGAGACGTTAAACCGAGGTCCTGACTCTCTATGGTCATTAAAAATCCCAGGACACTTCTCGTAAAGAGTAGGCGTATAACCTCGGCGTCCGGGCGAAATTATCCTCATTGGCGTTGGCCCTTATCTATCATGTCCCCCTAATAAGCTCCGCCTCTGAATTAGCTACATCACTCTCTCCTCTCCACTAATATCTGGTGTGTGGTGGGAGTTCTGGAGCACTATGGCTTCCATCACATCATCCAGGTGGATGTTACACACTAGTGGTGGTTGAGGAGACCCCCCTCCTCCTCCGCTGTACAATGTAAAGCATTTTGAGTGCCTAGAAAAACGCTATATATAAATCTTAGGAATTATTTACAACACACACACACACACACACGATAATGCATCAGTGTCAACATCACAGACAGGATTAAATGGAGATTTCATTTAAGCATGCGTTAGAGTGGATTATGATGATAAAGTACGAGTGTTTACAGGGTGAGCGAGATTGAGAGCGTAGCGTTTCATCAAGGTATGAAAAGTGCTTCATGTAGAAAATATTCAGAACACTCCAAAACAAGATTTATACGGAAGAGGCGCTACTGTTACCGAAGTTACCGAAGTTGTTTATTATCCTACAGCAGCACGTAGCGAAGTGTTTTATTCTTATTACACCACAGAAATTTACCAATGATTACGTTTTTTATTTATTTATTTATTTTCAAGTTATTATTTAAAAACGGCACGTCGTGTTTTCCCGTTCTCGTTTACATTACACCGCGGTCTGTCTCTGTACTCGATTCTGATTGGCTGGAAGGTGTGAAGGTAGTTCCGGTCAGTTTAGTCAAATGAATGCGCTGCCTATAAACAGCTGTAACCATAGTAACCATTTTGCACCGGAAACATCGATGACAGATTTAACTTGTCAATGCTGGGGAGTGACGAGCGTTATCCACGGCTAGCTGCTAATTAGACCATTTTAATGCACTCCGTGGAGGCAAGGTTCATGAAGGCAGGCGTTAAAACCGTGTAAGCAGACCTAGCCGGGGATTATCCCTTCCTTATAGCAGCTGTGAACGGCGATTCCTTCATAAGGCTTTACTTTTGTCTCTCTCTTGAAGTTAATAAGACAAAACAACACAGAATAAAGAGGGAGACGAAGGAAGGCAGAGAGAAGGGAGAGGTGAAAAGGAAGAGAAGTGAGAGAAAAAGAGAGATGGAAAACATGGGGAATGAGAACAACAATATACTGCATGGAGAGAAAGTAAGGGGAAAGGACAATGAGAAGGAACAAGGGGGAGAGAGAGAGAGAGAGAGAGAGAGAGAGAGAGAGAGAGAGATGTAATAAATTGAAAGAGAAAAGAATGAAAGAAAGATGGCAGGAGAACACAAGAGGACGGAATAAAACGCGAGAGACAAAGGCGAGTGGAAGAAAGGTGGGGTAATAAATAAGAAAGAGGTGGGGAGGGTAAAAATGGGGAGTGAGAATGTGAGCGAGAGATTACAAAGAAGAAGGGGGAGAGAGATGGGGAAGAGGGGAAAAGAAAGTGAACAAGAGATACAGAGATATCTCTTTGGGCCCAAATAGAGAGACAGAGAGTGAAAAAAGGATAGGGTAATGACTGAGGGAGTTAGGGAGGGTAAACAGATAGAGAGAGAGAGAGAGAGAGAGAGAGAGAGAGAGAGAGATGAGCCCAAAGAAAGAGAGTTGTAAATGGGGATTGAGAGAGAGAGAGAGAGAGAGAGAGAGAGAGAGAGAGAGAGAGAATGTGGGTCGTTCAGCCTACAGGGATTTGGAGAGATGCTACAACTCACTGATGTGGAACAGAGTACTGTACACACACACACACACACACACACACACACATACACACACAATAAAGACCCTCTTGGGGTTTGTTCTCATTGTGTTCTTTCTGTCAGTATGTTAATAAGCTAAATTCCTTAACAGAACTATCCTGGTCATGTGACCCAGAAGCACAGAATTAACCTGGTCATGTGACCCAGAAGAAGCAGTAGAATTATCCTGGTCATGTGACACAGAAGCAGTAGAATTAACCTGGTCATGTGACCCAGAAACACAGAATTAACTGGTCATGTGACCCAGAAGCAGTAGAATTATCCTGGTCATGTGACCCAGAAGCACAGAATTAACCTGGTCATGTGACCCAGAAGCACAGAATTAACCTGGTCATGTGACCCAGAAGCACAGAATTAACTGGTCATGTGACCCAGAAGCAGTAGAATTATCCTGGTCATGTGACCCAGAAGCAGTAGAATTATCCTGGTCATAAGACACAGAATTATCCTGGTCATGTGGGCCAAAAGCACAGAATTATCCTGGTCATGTGACCCAGAAGCAGTAGAATTATCCTGGTCATGTGACCAAGAAGCAGTAGAATTATCCTGGTCATGTGACCCAGAAGCACAGAATTATCCTGGTCATGTGACCCAGAAGCAGTAGAATTATCCTGGTCATGTGACACAGAATTATCCTGGTCATGTGACCCAGAAGCAGTAGAATTATCCTGGTCATGTGACCCAGAAGCAGTAGAATTATCCTGGTCATGTGACCCAGAAGCAGTAGAATTATCCTGGTCATGTGACCCAGAAGCACTGCTCTGCTTGTGTCACTCGCATTGATTGGTGATAGAAAATGTGAGAAAAGCCTCACACCAGTAAAATGAACCCATATATTCATGATTTACATGAAGTTACTGACAGAAACGTGATAAAGCCCACTTTTCTTTGATAAAAAAAAAATCGATGTGATGGCCTCATTACATAGAATCATTACATAAAGAATTCTTTTACACAGAATGTCACTAAATAAATGATTAGATCAATATATAAATAACTACTTTAAAGCCTTTTGTGTGTTGCGTCCAGCGTTTATTTTCTCTTTTCGTTCATCCAGAACATCTCCAGAACACATGGCATTTCTGGATTTCCATCTACAAGAAACACACCGCAAGCCAATCAAGCCAAAACGCACAGCACGTCTGATTCACTTCCTGCAGCGAGTCGATTCGTCTTCTCACTAGAGTTCATCTGGAAGCGGAGCTAGACCACGGCGCTCTGACGTGATTCACACTCCCTTTTCATATGTGCGAGTTGTGTGTTTCTGTCAGACTCACACTGCCTTCTCATTTCCTGCCAGGCTTTTTTGTTTTATTGAAAACTCACCGCAGCACATGGCTCACTTCTGTATTTCCCCGAGAATGCAGGAAATCGTTTCCTCTGTTTCTGTCCACTTTCCTCCTGTAAGAATGGAGTCTGATCTCCAGAAGGTGAAATATTGTGACTCGTCCTGTCCCGCTGGAGAGGAGAGGAGAGGGGAGGAGAGGAGAGTGGAGGAGAGGAGAGAGAGGATGAGAGGATGGAGGATGAGAGGAGAGTGGAGGAGAGGAGAGAGGATGAGAGGAGAGTGGAGGAGAGGATGGAGGATGAGAGGAGAGTGGAGGAGAGGGGAGGAGAGGAGAGTGGAGGAGAGGAGAGAGAGGATGAGAGGATGGAGGATGAGAGGAGAGTGGAGGAGAGGAGAGAGGATGAGAGGAGAGTGGAGGAGAGGATGAGAGGAGAGTGGAGGAGAGGAGAGAAAAGGAGAGTGGAGGAGAGGATGAGAGGAGGGAGGATGAGAGGATGGAGGATGAGAGGAGAGTGGAGGAGAGGAGAGAAGAGCAGGAGAGTGGAGGACAGGAGGGAGGATGAGAGGAGAGTGGAGGAGAGGAGAGAAGAGCAGGAGAGTGGAGGAGAGGAGAGTGGATGGAGGATGAGAGAAGAGTGGAGGAGAGGATGAGAGGATGGAGGATGAGAGGAGAGTGGAGGAGAGGAGAGAAGAGCAGGAGAGTGGAGGAGAGGAGAGAGAGGATGAGATGAGGGAGGATGAGAGGAGAGTGGAGGAGAGGAGAGAGAGGATGAGATGAGGGAGGATGAGAGGAGAGTGGAGGAGAGGAGAGTGGATGAGAGGATGGAGGATGAGAGGAGAGTGGAGGAGAGGAGAGGAGAGCAGGAGAGTGGAGGAGAGGAGAGAAGAGCAGGAGAGTGGAGGAGAGGAGAGAAGAGCAGGAGAGTGGAGGAGAGGAGAGAAGAGCAGGAGAGTGGAGGAGAGGAGAGAAGAGCAGGAGAGTGGAGGAGAGGAGAGAAGAGCAGGAGAGCGGAGGAGAGGATGAGAGGAGGGAGGATGAGAGGAGAGTGGAGGAGAGGAGAGAAGAGCAGGAGAGTGGAGGAGAGGAGAGGATGAGAGGAGAGTGGAGGAGAGGAGAGAGGATGAGAGGAGAGTGGAGGAGAGGAGAGAGGATGAGAGGAGAGTGGAGGAGAGGAGAGAGGATGAGAGGAGAGTGGAGGAGAGGAGAGAAGAGCAGGAGAGCGGAGGAGAGGAGAGGAGAGTGGAGGAGAGGAGAGAGAGGATGAGATGAGGGAGGATGAGAGGAGAGTGGAGGAGAGGAGAGAAGAGCAGGAGAGTGGAGGAGAGGATGAGAGGAGGGAGGATGAGAGGAGAGTGGAGGAGAGGAGAGAAGAGCAGGAGAGCGGAGGAGAGGAGAGGAGAGCGGAGGAGAGGAGAGAAGAGCAGGAGAGCGGAGGAGAGGAGAGGAGAGTGGAGGAGAGGATGAGAGGAGGGAGGATGAGAGGAGAGTGGAGGAGAGGATGAGAGGAGGGAGGATGAGAGGAGAGTGGAGGAGAGGAGAGAAGAGCAGGAGAGCGGAGGAGAGGAGAGAAGAGGAGAGGAGAGAAGAGCAGGAGAGCGGAGGAGAGGAGAGTGGAGGAGAGGAGAGAAGAGCAGGAGAGCGGAGGAGAGGAGAGTTCTTATGTTTTTTTATTATAATGATTTTTATTATCTTATTTATTCGCTGATCTTAGTGCTTTTGGGTTTCCATTTTCACCCCCTGAGCTGAATCTAAAATAAAATAAAATAACTTACACTCAGACTACTGATCAGACTTCTATCTGATCTATCTTCGTCAGATTATTCTGGTCATGTAAACACTGTTGCTGTGTCCAGACCTTTCTCACTCCCGCTAATTCTCAGCTCTCCTTCTTTAATCTGCGGATTCGGGATAGTTTCACTTTCCACCGTGTGCCGCCTCACCACTTCAGAATTTTAAACAGGAGCTCCTAAAATTATAGAACAAACAAAGAATATAAAGTAAAATAAACCTCTCCAATCACATCGACAGTAATATTCTCTTTTCAGAAGGGAGTCGATTATTTTATTAGACCAAGTTCTCCTGTATCGAGAGAGAGAGAGAGAGAGAGAGAGAGAGACAGTGAGAGAGACAGAATAACATCTATCTGTTTAATAATGCACAAAAAAACAGAAAATACTCGACTAGAACTTTGTACTTAGAAAACTGGGTAATATCTTGGAGATTAAACTCAGACACCCAATCCAATCATATCTGATCAATCCAATCATATCTGCAAGTTGGAATATATGAATTTACAATACGTGACTAGGTCAATGTGTCCTGCTATAGACAACAATAAAAGTAAAGGGGGGTCACATGATAATCACACCAGAACATTACACACTGCAACTTAAGATTTATTCAGAAACAATCTACTTTGATATAATGCAGAGCCAAAAATCATAAATATCATGCACACTTGCAACTGCTTCCTGCCAGCACTGTATATATAGTTCCAATCTGTAGCCTGAGTCGGATGAATACCTCATTTTCAACCTTGAAAATACTACTTAAATTATACATAAATACATAAAATAAACATTCTCTTTATTGACCTCTTTTACTGCAGACGAATTGTGAATGTGGCCAACGATGATCAGGAATGAATTTCCTCCCGACAGTTAGGACAACATCATTTACACAATGCTAACCCCCAGCTCACGCTAGCTTCCATTCATTACCGGTGAAGTTTCCTTTAGGGAGGCCAGGTTGACTCAGCACACAGCAGAAGCGCACGACCCGGGTTAAACCCCCACAACAGAATATTCCCTGGTAGGTTTCAGTTTTTATCTTTTCTCCTAGCGAATAAATAATGAATCTCGATCTCGGAGTTTCCCCGACCCGATGGTTTCTCAAAATCCATACAAACAGAGAACAATAACGACGATCGTAAATGTTCCGAATAAATGCCCTGAGGCATTAAAGCTGGTCGAGCTCGCTCATAAATCATACGATTTAGTCAAAGCTGCTTCGAAGCGCTGGAAACATTCCCGCTATTAGCCCAAGCAAGGAGAATTTGAATTGAGGTGAAAAACCCTGGCACATTTCCATGCGAGAGCAACCTGGGCAGCTGAACGCTTCTCGGCAGGATCGTTGTGGCGGTAATTACTGCAAAAACCCCCCCGAGTCCCACAGCGTCACAGCATGGCTGCGTGAGCTTCAGTCCCATTACGCTGCCTGTCCATAATGTCATAATAAAGCAGGTATGAACCGGGCCAGCTTAAGAGCATTCCAACAAAAAAATGTTAAAAAATTAAAGGTGACAGTGCTAATAAACTATTTATAATCAGTTTTATATTAATTCGTTATAGTAACGTGATCAATAACAGGGCCGTGTGATGACTCCGAGTTACATTTATCTTCCTATCGTTAATTCATAAAGGATTATTTTCCTACGATAGCACGTCCACAAGGGTCTCAGTTCTCAGTCAAGATTACAATTGGGCATGCAGGACACATTGCATATCATCCATTTATATACAGCCGCTGTAAAGAGTTCCCTCACTTCAGTTCATCCTAAACCTCTGACACTGGAGACTCCTTCGATCGTCGTTACTATATAAACAACACATTAATATAAACTCGCGATTTTGCAGCTGCACTACCGTCAGACCTGCAGTTATAGTCAAGTAATCGACTGTGTAATAATCCGTGTATGCAAAAGTATTCCTCGGTCTTTTATCCTAGTAAGCATAATCACGGGGTCCGCTTTTATCGACGCTCTTTTAAAAAAAACGTCCAAAATAAGGCAGCGTAGAAGGCAGCTCTTCTATTGGTTAAAACTTTATTGGCAGCCACCGCACTTTTTCTTTTTTAATCACGGTATGTTGTGTAGTTGATTCTCAGAAGACTTCGGTATGCTTAAATAACTTGTGTAATGACAGCACACCCACTAGGAGAACAGTGTGTCGATGGTGTTCTGGCACTATGATGTAAATGACAAGGAAAAAGCTGCATCAGCTGTCAAACTCTCTCAGACATGACGCTACCATGAAGAATACTGCATTTCCATGATGTGATATCGATTTGGTGTCGCGGTGCAGAAGAAGTTGCTAATGCCGAGTCAGCTAATGGAGAAATTACTCCGTGTATACCAGTACGGGTGCAGGTGCTGGTCTGGGCTCGCACCGCATTTCAAATCAAATCAAACGTTATTGGTTACACACATGGCTGTCCGGTGACATCACACGGAATTTGTATAACAATAGAAATGACTTACATATAAATAAATAAATAATATATGGACTGTATGTGGTTTAAAGGGCAGATATGTGCAGTTGTACGTGCACGTGTTTTGACAGGAATGTTGGGTGTTGCGCAGAGAAATCCAAATCCATTTCACAGTCATTCCTCCAGCTAACTACACCTGCACATTCATCCAGTTATCGAATGAGCCAATCAATGCATAAAACCATGGCGATACGGGTCAAGAGCGTCGTTTAATGTTCACATCAAACCTCAGAATGGGGATAAAAGTGTGATCTCTGCGTCTTTAACCGTGGCATGGTCGTTGGTACCAGATGGGTCGGTTTGAGTATTTCAGAAACTGCTGATCTCCAACAGTCTGCTGATCTCCAAGAGTGTCTAGAGGTCAGAGGAAAATGGCCAGATTTAGGTTCGAGCTACCAGGAAGGATATGGATATAGTGACTCATATAATCACGCTATAGACTCGTGGTGAGTGGAAAAGCATCTCAGCATGCAAAAACATCGAAGCTAGAGCTGGACGGGCTATAACAGCAGGAGGGCTCATTGGGTTCCTCTCCTGTCAGCCAAGAACAGGATATCACGGGCACGGACTCATCCAAACTGGACGGTTGAAGATTGGAACCTGACGGACTCTTTGGCTTTCCGTGTGGATTTTCTATCTTCATCATTTGCCTGTGGATTTATCTCTCCATTACTTCTGTTTCTGTGGATTATCTGGAGATTATCGTCCTCGGCTTCTTGTGGATTTCAACCCGCCTTTGTCTCTCACTTGGGTATAGTTTACAGCCCAGCTTTGTTCCCTCTCTGTCGTCATTTCCTTAATTCTATCCATCATCGCTGCATATCGCTGTCGGCTTCGTCGTCGTCTGCTGCGTATAGTCCAATACGTTCGTAACAGTAGCCCATCCACCTCAAGGTTTCATGTGTCGTGCGTTCTGACATGCTTTTCTGCTCACCACGGTTGTAAAGCGTGACTATTTGAGCTACTATAGACTTCCGGGCAGCTCAAACCATTCAATCAACGAAGTGCCTCAGCCTGCAGACCCTCCAGACACGTGATGTTTTTTGTTTTTCGCACCATTCTGTGTTCAACTCTACAGATTGTGTGTGTGTGTGTGTGTGTGTGTGTGTGTGTGTGTGAAAATCCCAGGAGATCAGAAGTTTCGGAAATACTCACACCAGCTCAATTGGTACCATCGACCATGCCACGGTTAAAGTCACACTTTTTCCGCATTCTGATCACAGCTCTTGACCCGAAGTGCAAACTTAATATAATTGACATGTTGTCGTTTATTTCCTTCCACTGTCCTGCCAGGATGCCATCGTTGTTCTTAACTCGCCTAGGTAAAGCTTCAAATAAAAAAATAGATAATAAAATATTATTAAAAACCCACAGCACCACAGTATTGTCCAAGAACTGTCTCATTTGTGGCGGAAGGCAAGAAGACACAACTAGACTGCAGATCCTGAAGTCACTCGGTCCTTGTCTTTTTTTTTTTCTTCTCAATACAAAAGAATGACAGACACAAAAGAGGCAATTAGAGTGAGACCGAGAAAAAAAGCCCAGCTTTAAAAGCAAGCTCCATAAGTCTCTCCCTCGTCCTCTCTGTCGTCCTCCATCAAGAAAACCCCTCCACTTAAAGCTCAGCCACTTCACTAACTATATTTCAAATAAGGATGTCTATACGGCACTGCACTCACGGACCTGTAATGCTTCGTTGAAGGTAGCGTTCGCTCCACATCACGCTGTGTGAGAGCCACCACGCGCTCACAGCCCACAGAGACGGAGGTAAGCGTTTCTTCTCATCCGTGGCAGGTTGTGAAAGCCTTGCGTTAGCGCATAGGGCTTTATTTTCCCCTTTTTTTCAGCGTTTCTGCCTTTCATAATGATGCTGGTAAAAAAAAAAAAAAACTGGCACAAGTCAAACTTCAAGCAAACCTTATAGCACGTCCTAGAACTGAAATCTTGCCTGATTTCGTTTCAACACCCTTACTGCAAAGTTAAAACTGCACGCTAAGACTAAAACTTCAGGCAGGATTATAAAACGTAACATAGAAGAACGATGACATTTCTTCTTCTTTCCATCGTTTCGGTAACGCGTTTAGGATGCCCCTGTTGATGTCAGGAATGGCAGACGGGAGGACGCAGATTAAGGTTAAAGGCTTTATTAAATCAAGTCCAGGCAAACAAACCAGAAGGGCAAAGCAATTCTTAAAAATGAGAATGTGACTGCCAAATGGACATAAATCGGGCTAGGATAAATGGGGTAAACATGAACACAAAAGAAGAGTTCAATTAGAGATAATGCATCAGGCATGGAACCCAGGATAAAATTTCCTAGGTCAGTCAGAACTGAAGCACGAAATCACAAGCTATAATGAAACAAAAATAATAAGTGCAGAAGAGGGTGGGATTGATCAGACAGGATTCATCACACGTACTCCGGGAGTGGGCGGGACTGGTCAAACTGTCAGCAGGAGCAGGCAGGACTGAACTTTCCGCAGCCGGAATGAGATCCGTCAGAATTCCTTTGGGTTGAAGTTTGTGTGAGAGCAGATGGAGTTACACAGAATCGGTCAAACGTTCGGCAGGAGCGGGTGGAATTGGTGAAAGTTTTTGTGGGAGTGGGTGGGATTTGGTCAGACTATCCAGGTTGGTCAAACGTTCTGCAGGGGTGAGCAGGATTTTCCAGAATTCCTTTGGGAACAGGCAGGATTTGCCAAAGTTTGTGCAGGAGAAGGCAGGGTTCATTAGAATTCCTTTCTGCAGGAGCAAGTGGGATTTGTCTGGATTTCTGCAGGAGTGGATGGAATTGGTCAAATCTCTTTTTTTTGGGGTGGGGGGGGGTGAGTGGGATTGGTCAAACTGACTGCAAGGGCAGGCAGGATTGGCCAAAATTTGTTCAGGAATGGACAGGACTGGTCAAACTTTCTGTAGGAGTGGATGTGATTGGTCAAACTTTCTGTGGAAGTGGATGTGATTGGTCAAACTTTCTGTGGAAGTGGTTGTGATTGGTCAAACTTTCTGTGGAAGTGGTTGTAATTGGTCAAACTTTCTGTAGAAGTGGTTGTGATTGGTCAAATTTTCTGTAGAAGTGGTTGTGATTGGTCAAACTTTCTGTGGAAGTGGTTGTGATTGGTCAAACTTTCTGTGGAAGTGGTTGTGATTGGTCAAACTTTCTGTGGAAGTGGTTGTGATTGGTCAAATTTTCTGTAGAAGTGGTTGTGATTGGTCAAATTTTCTGTAGAAGTGGTTGTGATTGGTCAAACTTTCAGTGGAAGTGGTTGTGATTGGTCAAACTTTCTGTGGAAGTGGTTGGGATTGGTCAAACTTTCTGTGGAAGCGGTTGGGATTGGTCAAACTTTCTGTGGAAGCGGTTGGGATTGGTCAAATCTTTTTGGGGGGTGAATATGATTGGTTAAACTTTCAGCTGGAGCTGGCAGGATTGGTCAGAATTCTTTCATGAATGGGCAGGATTTGTCAAACTTTCTGCAGAATCAAGCAGGATTTGTTAGACTTTGTTTCGTATTTAAAATTTTGCAGAAGTGGGTGGGATTGATCAAACCCTCTGTGGTGATCAGGGTAGATTGGGTGCAGGATAAAACTAAAATCCTGTACACATATATAGTCTAAATCCAGATCATTAAAAAGAGAGGCTCAGTAACATTGCCGCGCTTCTGCACTGGAACAAGACTTCGCAAGGTATTAATGAACTGATGGATATAACGTGTGAGCGTCGATATTTCAGGTGTGCGTGATTAAAATCCGGAGGCTGGTCGCTGGTCTCCTGGTTGCGTGTCACCTGTCTGTCATGGCGCGACGCTGGGGTTGTAGTTTGCTTGCTCGTTTGGAAGTTGAGGAAGCAGGCAATGATGTCACAGCTGACTTCTCTTCATGACTTGGAAGTGTGTGACACCCACATCACACAAGTGACCAGTTGTTGAACAAGGAGCAGATTTTTAAAACAGGACACTACAGATAAGCATGAAGCGATTTCCTTTGTGATGTGCACACTAAGTTAACCTCAGTGCAATCAGCCTCTCTGTGTCTTCGTCCCATGCTAACGAAAATCAGATCATCTGGACCACTGTGCATGTTAAACTCATGAATTAGCACATTATGTAGGTCAGTATATTCTTAGAGCTCCAAAATCATGAGGCAGAATTTCTGCACCGATGAACATGAACATGGTTTCTTAATAAAACGCTGGCGCACTATGATGAGCTGGGGGAGAGAGATCGGTGCGGGGGGATTGGGGGTGGTTGGGTTGTAAGATTTTTCTCCTCCATTTTCAGCAGAACCGATCCTAAACCTCCAGGAATCTACTGCCCTCAAGTGGCCAACTGAGGAACTGCTCATAATGGGGAAAAATCTACATTACGAGCCCAAGATCTATCTCTTAAAATGCGTATTTCTGTATGGATCCAGATTCTAGATATCTGTTCGAGATATTGTGAGAAATATAAACTAAAAAAAAGCTGGTTTTTGCACTACAGAATGGAAGAAATTGAGCAATATGGCTACCAATGAAAAACATTTACCTGTGGTATTACTTCTGTTTCTTGCTCATAACAATAACTTGCCAGTACCAGTATTAGCTTAAACCGTTCTAAAATTTAATCACACACGAATGATAGCTTGACCGACTCTTAAACCGTTAGCTAGCAACGTTAGCGCAAATCATTCGTCAACGATCTCGTTCCAATATTAGCTTTAAACATTCTCAAATCATTAAGTCGGATATTAGCTTAAACGATCTCACACCTTCTTAAAACATTAGCTAGAATTACTGATATCAGCTTAAATTATTTTCAGTTTATGATCACACGCAGCACTGCGTTAACGTTTTAGCCGTGTCTTATCTAAGTTTTATTTATTTCACGTCTTCTGCGTTACTGTGTGGTAGAGTCGAGTAGTTTACTTTATCACTGTTTACTGCCCTTCGTAGTTAGTTTATTCTTTTGTGTATAAATGTTTCGTTTCTTTATGTTAGAAGGCATCATCATACAAAGCATCGTTGCTTTTCAGGTGCTTTTTTTTTTTTTCCTCCAAATATT
>NC_071258.1:34194906-34277406 GCF_023375685.1 Ictalurus furcatus | reverse complement strand
CTTGTGGGCGTGGCCTGTCCGGCGGTTTCTTTCTTCTTTTTTTTTTTTAGTTTCAAACCCAAAATTAAATAAAACTAAACATGCTGCTAAAGATTAGCAAAGATAACATCTTCTTTACACTCAGCAGAGGCTCCAGCGATCCCGCTCTAGTTCCTTCCAAACTTCATTTTCCTACATAACGTACGTACGCACTGTGGTACCAAACAGTAAATGGGAACAATTTGCAGGCAGGAACTAAAAGTTGTGAGCGGGGAACTGAAGAAGGACCGGTCCTAGGATCGGTCCGAGGTAGTGACGGGTCGTTCACGAATGATTCGTTCATTTCGAACGAATCTTTTATACGACTCGCAAATAACGAGTCGTATCAGAGCGATTCGTTCGTTCGTCACGTGAAAACCGCACAGGCTGTGTACGGGAGATAGAAAAGATTAGTTCGCCTCCCGGAGTCTACTGGTCAGAGTCAAACGAAACGGAAGGAATAAACCGAATGTCCGGATATTCGTTCGTTTTGCCGAACGAGATTCAAAAGATCCGAGTCGGTAAAACGATTCGCCGATTCCGATGATCGTTCGGATTAGCCGCTTTTTAGCCTCGGGGAATTTTTGCTCGATAAATAAATAAGAATAAATAATTATTAATTAGTGTTTGTTAAGCTCATATAGCATCTCCTGCCCAGTGTGACGGGAAAAGATTTTCTCATCTACACTTTTTGCAAAATCAGCAAACTATTAAACTCCCCAAGCGCCGGAAAACACCACTCTTACTGTAATACGACACTTTCGAAACCATTCATCACATGAAAGAAGCAACAGGTTAAGGACTAAATAAATAAATAGATAAATAAATAGATAAATAAATAAATCTCAGACAAGAGTTGCTTTGTGAAGCCTTTTTAATAAATAATAAAATATATTTATTTTCTGAAAAAAGGTTTGGCATAGAGAGACAGTGTTCGGCATGGACGCAGTGTTAAAGACTATACATTAGGTTAGGCACTTCAGGTGTGAATCCAGTCCTAAATCTTAGTGCACTGAAGCATTAACGCTCACACACACGGTTTCATTTTCTCCACTTCTACTCTTACAGTAGAACAGTAGTACACAAGATGCAAGACCGACAAGCTAGTGACACACACTAGGTCGTATTGGCACGTCTGGGTTATAAACATTACGGACATTCATTCGGCGGTAAAAGTGAAATGTACAGCAAGTCAGCGCTCCTAACTTGTGTTTCTCTCAAGCCTACAGGCCTGAACTCCTGATTTAACCTGTGATTCACACTGTGATGTGTTGGAGAACAAAAAACACACACACACACACACACACACACACACACACACACACACAAAAACAAGTGGTAAAGAAAGATGCATAGTTGCATGTGATGTAGCCTACAAATGAATCATCTCATCTCAAATCATCTCCTGTGCCCTGGACTACTTCAAGAACATGACCCAATCTGTAATGACGGAAGCAGTTTAAACGAAGCAGGAAATTCCTGGTGGTATACTATTCATAATTCATAACGTGGAGGAAAAAAAATTAATAATCGTACAATATCATTTCAGGTGAGACGACTAGTGAGAGAACTAAATCGCACGGTCGACGTAAAAAGAACTGAAACGCAGTAAAATGAATAAAGAACGACGTCTCCTCACTGATCGCACGTTTAAAACCCGACTTAAGGCGACTTCCAGGCAACGACCGAGCCGAGATTTACCTCGGAAGGAAACTCAGAATCAAACGTGACGTGTTCGGTAATAACGGAGGTCTATTTCACAGAAAATCTTGCACTTACTCTGGGGGGGCGGAGCCTAGAGAGGCGTAGTGATCCCAAAACCGAGCGGAGATACAAAAAAAAAAAAAAAAAAAAAGCAATTCCAAGACAGTTGCCCAACATGGCCGCTTACGTAACGTTCTATTCTATCGTCCGCCTCCACCGTGAAGCTTTATTTTTGTTAAACACTTCGGCCTATCTCGTGCTTTGATGTTTGGCAAACACTAAGACGTAATTACAGAGCTAACCGGGATCATACAGATTCGCTATGTGGTCGTTACAGCCGATTCGTCTGGACATGACTCTGAATAGCGACCGATCGTCTTCCTGTAGTCGCGGAAACTGTCTCGATTTTAAACGGCGCCACCTGCTGTGCTGGAGAACACGTACGGTACGTGACGACCAATACAAAACGCGCGAGCTTGTAAGCGTGTGAAGACGGGTTACGTCGTCTCGGCATGAAGTGCGCGTCACGTCCTACTGTGTCGTACGTCACTGAAGAAGTGGGTGTGGTTTAAGGTTGACGGTCACGCCAAAGATTTCGTGCTTCGTGACAGGCTTCCATTATTATTAAATATTCATGGCGTGAGGGAACGGCGTGTATCTAAATCAACCCTTTCATGTTTTTCACGGCTTGTCTTATCAAAGTTTTAATAAATCACTCGTGAAACTTTTTTTTTCTTCCTTAATTTAAACATGTCCTTATTTTACGTCGACCTGATAAAAAGGTAACACACACGCGCACACTTTCTCACTGGAACCCCTCCCAGTCCAATCCACAGTCCATTAAATCTAGTGAGAAAATATAAACACACACACACACACACACACACACACACATCAAATCCAAAAAGTGGGCAATTTACAGAAGTCATTAAGAAGGAAAACGACTGGCTTCACCCAAGAGAACAGCGTTTAGGAATAATCTGACACACTTGGGACAGTTTATCGAATGGTACTGGCTTCAGATTTGTGTGTCGGAGCATGCAAACTTGTATCTGTTGGTCTGAATTACCCAAGCTTTAAAAGTTCATCTTTAAGTTTAGCTTTAAAAGCTCAAGTTACATTTATATTTTATAACAACTGGTACTGTAATTCTTTTCGGAAACCCTCAGGCCTGATTACTGTATAAAGCATAAAGGTGAGATCCAGCCCCGTGTTCAATAACAGTATAACAAGGTGTAATGGCGCCGTTTGGCCACTAGTGGTGCTTTAATGTGTTTTATGTGCTAATCTAAGTGGACGTTTTTCTGATAATAAGATGGCGCAGTGGCACCGTCTGGCCACTAGCAGGCGCACTTGCTCTTCTCCTGTGTCGGCGGTTCGAGCATCTCGCTCCCGCTGTGCCCGTTGGAGCGCATGGTGCCGTCGGGGATCCACGACCGGTCCACGCACCTCTCCATACGCTTCATGATCAGATCCAGCAGGACCTCCACGGCCTGGGCCACGTTCTCGCCGTTCGCCGCGCTCGTCTCGAAGTACGGGATCCTGAGAGGGTCAGTAAGAAAGAGGTTCTTTAAGCCCTTTCGAAAAACATTTCGGTTTAACGTCCTCCCTCCGTTTGATGCGAAAGGAAGCCGTCGCACTTACTTAAGAACGTTCACGAGAAATTTCTTAACGTCTTACAGATGTACAGCCGAGTCAGACTTCTCTAAGCCACACCTCTTCCTCTTAATACAATCAGGAAATAAAGGTTTACAGTCGTCAGCTGTTTTGTTTTTTTTTAAATTATTATTCACTCCCTTCAAAATAAAAACATTTTGTATTGTATTTACAAAAAGGTATTAAAATATTCAAATGAGGTATTAGAATATTTGCTGATTTGCATGAAACACAGAAACCACAGAAACCGCAAAGCGTAACTCATCTGTCCTGAAGATGTCGGAAAGCGCCGGTACTGGAGACTCTTTCCATAAACATCACACGTGTGTTACACGCTGTTACTATAGAAACGATAACGTATTAGCGTTATCGAGCACGATGACTGGCCGCTGCACTACTGTCGGAGCTGCTGTTCTGACCAATCAGGGTCCAGAACTCGGCAGCACCGGGGTGTGTATCGAGTGTGTTATCGCACGTTTCCTTCTTTGGCATGCCTGCTCCTGCCAGAGCAAACAGCTCAGATCAGCAAATAGATATCGCTTCGCATGACTCATATCCAGCCTGCCCGGGCCAAAAAAAAAAAAACAACCTTCTTAGGAAACACTTTTAAAAAGCTAGACGACGCATTACACGTGTGCACGCAAAGCTTTCTTTTAAATATTCTCCTGACTATTATTTTCATGGTGTGAACAGAAAACAGCACGGGTTTAGTTATAACCGACATCAGGTGACGTTAATAAGCGTGATTCACTGGGGTGAAAAGTGCTCAGGACTCGCTGTGTCTCGACGCCCGTGTACGTGTTTATGAGCCAGAACCGCGTGCTCTTGTGCTAACGAATTCAATTTACTGCAAACTAAATGCAACTCCAGATGCCTGTGGATGTGTTCACAATAATCTAATCCAAGTCATTCCCCTAGCAAATAAACACCTTTTGTTTTACAATACAAAGCATACCTTATAGAGCGCGCACACACACACACACACACACACACACACACACTTTTCGACTTGCTAGATGCGTGACTAGGACCCAAGACGCCTCACATCAGCTTGGTCAATATTTACCGTGCAGTTAGACTGTCATCTTTAAGATTTGTGAGATTAGCAGCTCTTGCCTTAAACACACACACACACACACACACACACACACACACACACACACACACACACACACACACACACACCCTAAGCAAACGATAGGACTCAGCAGGAATAAATCTGCACTCATTTATTCCATTAACGCAGCACTGATGATGCTCGAGCTGCCGTGTGCTCTGGATCAGAGTGTTAAAACTGTACAAAGATGGACAGACGGGTAAGCAGGTGGACAGACATACAGACAGACAGATGGATGAACAGACGGACAATTGTCAGGATGGGTAGATTGTGGATTGATAGACAGACAGTCAGATGGGTGGACAGACAGGTGCATTGCGAGACATTCAGGTAAAGAGATGGATTGAGAGGTGGGTTGACAGACAGACAGTTAGAGAAGTTGACAGACAATTAGATGGTTGGAGACCAGGTACACTGGCAGATAGACAGTTAGAAGGGTGGATAGACAGGTGGATGGAGAGATAGACAGTTAGAAGGGTGGATAGACAGGCGGATGGAGAGATAGACAGTTAGAAGGGTGGATAGACAGGTGGATGGAGAGAGAGACAGTTAGAAGGGTGGATAGACAGGCGGTTGGAGAGATAGACAGTTAGAAGGGTGGATAGACAGGTGGATGGAGAGAGAGACAGTTAGAAGGGTGGATAGACAGGTGGATGGAGAGATAGACAGTTAGAAGGGTGGATAGACAGGTGGATGGAGAGAGAGACAGTTAGAAGGGTGGATAGACAGGCGGATGGAGAGATAGACAGTTAGAAGGGTGGATAGACAGGTGGACGGAGAGCTAGAGTTAGATGGGTGGATAGACAGGTGGATGGAGAGAGAGACAGTTAGAAGGGTGGATAGACAGGTGGATGGAGAGAGACAGTTAGAAGGGTGGATAGAGAGACAGACAGTTAGAAGGGTGGATAGACAGGTGGATGGAGAGAGACAGTTAGAAGGGTGGATAGAGAGATAGACAGTTAGAAGGGTGGATAGACAGGTGGATGGAGAGCTAGAGTTAGATGGGTGGATAGACAGGTGGATGGAGAGAGAGACAGTTAGAAGGGTGGATAGACAGGAGGACGGAGAGACAGACAGATAGACAGGTGGACAGAGAGCTAGAGTTAGATGGTGGATAGACAGGAGGACGGAGAGACAGACAGATAGACAGGTGGACAGAGAGCTAGAGTTAGATGGTGGATAGACAGGAGGACGGAGAGAGACAGATAGACAGGTGGACAGAGAGCTAGAGTTAGATGGTGGATAGACAGGTGAATGGAGAAAGACAGTTAGATGGTGGATAGACAGGTGAATATACAGATAGAGAGTTAGAAGGGTGGATAGACAGGTGGACGGAGAGACAGACAGATAGACAGGTGGACATTAGCCATGTTAGCATTTGAGCGTGAGGCATGTCTGTAGCCGGTGTTCGGTCTTACCCGTATTTACTGGCGAGCTCTCGAGCCTCCTCCTCCTTCACGAATCGCTGGTCCTCCAGATCGCACTTGTTCCCACACAGCACGATGTCGGGGTTCTCGCAGTACGCGTGCATCTGCAGCTGACCTGCGAACGAAAGCAACGCACACTTCAGCGCTTAGCGGCTAGGTTTCACGATTTAACGGCGAACCGCTAGCGGAAATCTGAAGACGTCCGTGTGAAACGTACTCATCCAGTTCCTGACGTTGAGGAAGCTCTGCTCGTTCGTCAGGTCGAACAGCAACAGGAAACCCATGGCGTCTCTGAAGAAGGCCGTCGTCAGACTCCTGAACCTGCAAAAACCAAACGCTTTCTTACACCAAGTGTACGGGGGGGGGGGGGGGGGGTTTCACCCTGAGAAATGTGCGTTAATGTTCTCACCTCTCCTGGCCGGCCGTGTCCCACAGCTGAACGTGTATCCTCTGGCCCCGCCCCGCTGCACCGTCAGGCCCGCTGGACTTGTACATCTTTAACACAACATTTACATCAACTATGAATCTCTCTCTCACACCGTCCCCCAACACACATCATTTTCCTACGACAGCACGTCCTGAAATTCCTCTTTACACCACAGCGATTCGCCAACAATTCAATGTATGTGTATTAAAGAAACAAACATGTTGTACTCTTTAAAAAAAAAAAACAATAATAATAATTTTTATCCGTTTATAGTTACATTCACGACAGAAAAATGCAGCTCGTCACGTTACTGAGATTCCACAAAGCGTGAACTCCTCTGTCCGTTTCAAAGGGGTGACACTGGAGACTCCTTCCTCAAACGTTCCCTTACAACGATTGGTTATATTTATGTGGTACGAGTCCTTGTGAGCGAGCTGTTACTATGGAAACGATAACTTATAACTTAGACCGGACGAATGAATATAAAGCTGTGATTTTCAGCTGGGCAACAGAGTGCTCGAGTGTGACGGACTGCGGCGATGAAGCCAGGCGGCTCCGGGTCGTGACGATTGGCGCTGCTGTTTGTTTTGTAGGAGCAGCCGACGGTGTTTGTTCTTGAGGCGTAGCTCCTCCAGGAAGACCTGCTCGCGTCTCGGTCCGAACTCTCCAAGCCGGCTGGGAACGACGAGCTCTCCGTCACGTTCGAGTTTTCTTTTTCCGTGTCACTGTAAATTGAGGATTTAGGCATCGGGTGGAGTTCACGGTGAAAAACGCCGCCCTGAAACTCGTCTTTTGTTGAGAACCTGCCTCAGCCAAAGCCGCTCAGGTTCTCCTACGTTCGAGGAATGCGTTAATGAGGTGGTGTAGCGCACACGCACACACACACACACACACACACTCCACAACTGGTTAGACGCGCCGCTTTTGCGTAATTGTACGAAATGTTACCGAAAGACGTTTTTATGACCGTTATGTTACTAGTTCTTCATGATCACGTGTTCAGCCCGCTGAAGAAACGTTCAGGAGAAAGACACCACAATCGGGTTACTTTCCATCGCCCTGCTTTCGCGCTTTCTGTTCCCAGTATTACGCCGGGGGCGTGGCCAGAACCGTAACCAGGATCAAATCACATTCCTCAAACGTGACTCACTTGACACATAATACGGCACAACGTGTACGACACTCGCAGCTCGTTTCTAATCCGCGTCGCACTTCTGTTTCTCCTTCAACGGCCCTGATTCCAGTTCGACTGGTTAATTTGGTGGGGTTGAATATTTTGCTGTTCAGGTGTCACAGCTGGGTCGTGGGTTGGTCTTGCAGCAGGACAGTAATCCAAAAACAGGATCCAAAGACGCACCGAAAAGGCCCAACGATCACCGAATCAAGCTTTAGACGCAGCCTACTCATCTCCAATCCCACGATTCAGTGGTTTTGTGCAGGGGTGGCAATAATCATGACGCGTAACTTATTTTATTAAAGAAGCGAGGAGTTATTTTATTTGCAGCAACGTACAATTATTTATTAGATATTTTATTCTGCGATATTTTCGAGTTTCTTACATTTACAGGAAATTCCTGAAGATTTTCCGCAGCCGCGTCTTTTGTCTCGGAGTAACACTTTAACTCCGGCGCGAGGGCAGGGATTAGACGCTGCGTTTCGGAAAGATTATTTTACGCTCCAGCTCACACGGCTGGGGAAAAGGAAACTAAACGGTAATTCCAGGAGACTGAAAAACTACCTGGAGGGACTGAGTTCATGGTCCAGAGGTGCAATAACAAGTGATCTAAACACACACACACACACACACACACACACACACACACACACGTTTCTCAGGCCACGCCAAACAAAAACAGTCCCGCCATATTTAGAAAACTTTCAGCAATGCTGATTTTCCTCATACTCACGTGTATGCTAATGAGTTAACACCATTCACCTAGCTCATTTGCATTCAGACACGCCCACAAAACTCCATAAAAGCTCAAGCCCATAGAGAGCTGAACGGAATTCCTCAGAAGTGTGTAACACAAATCGTTCGTTAAATTAGCGTGCAACCGGATTCAACGAGTGACGGCGTGATCCGTGTAAACACAATCGCGGCGACTCAGACAATTTATCGTGGATTTTAAAGCGCGCACACACACACACACACACACACACACACACACGACTTACCACCCGCTTTTCTCTGAAGTCGATTCCCACTGTGGTGATGAATTTAGAGTTGAACTTGCCGTCCGTGTACTGGTACAGGAAGCTGGTCTTTCCCACCCCAGAATCCCCCAGGGCTAGGAACTTGATGAGGTAATCGTAGTCCCCATCAGACATAGTGAGGGCCTCTTGCTGAACCTGGAACACACACACGGCTCTGTTTAATTAAACGAATCCCGCACAAAACAGTTCCGTGGACGGCACGGGGTCACAGCGGGCAGTGTTGAGACTCCAGGCCAAAGGTTACACCAACATTTACGCAGGGAAAGTTGTGCGTATTCAGAACCATGTTACACGGCGGCGGCGACTGATTTCCAGTACGCATCGTTCAGATTATTACAGTGCATTCTGACGGATTTCTCAACCACGTCCATATAACTTCTCTATAAATTCAACTTCATCACAGGTATGTACAGCATTCATAGTGTTCGCTACTACCCACGGTTTCAAGCACACACACACACACACACACACACACACACACACACATTACACATACATCTACCCCGCGGAGACGGGGTCCTGCTGTAACGATCGCATTACGCAACGCTGAAAGATCTGAAGAGGAAACACTGAAGTCCTGCACAGGACAGATAAGACTAATTCTCTCTTCTACAGTGTACCATGTGACTAGCTCAGTCCACAACCACACGATTCTGAACGTTGCACACAGAGTAGGCCAGAGACAAAAACACATGTAAGAAGAGAGAATTTGTGCGAAAGTGTGAAGATGCTGATGCAGTAACAGGAAACGCTGAAACCCCATGAAACAGAAAGTGAAAAACTTCGGGTCTGTAAACGAGATGCACGAGACTGGCTGACGTTATTAAAGTTTAGGATAAATAAAAATATATATATATATATATATATATTCGTGGATCTGAATACAAAGATCACTTTGGTACATATTTCATGCACTTAGCACGGAGCCGTCCACAGATATCCAGAATAGACGCACCAATAAAAATTCCCCTCTCAGCCAGCTGGGATTGCGTATAATCCAGAACTTTCTACCAAGTCACCGGAGAGTCTTTCACATGAAGATTTATGTTCATTTAATCAGTTACGTAAACTGCAACAAGACAAACACGTCCGCCGCAGGGCGAAAACACGTCGCGTTCTTATTCACGTGACACGTTTATTTGCGGATTGTTTATTTCACCACGCCGTTCGCCCGGAGAACAGACGCGCCGCAGCGTGAACGTCACGTTCCACGACGCGTCGTCGGGACGGTTTTACAGCAGGTTTACATTCGACAGAAAACGCATCGGCATCCCCTGTAACCCTGTCAGACTGGAACAGAAACAGCTCTTTTCCCCCTCAGACAGAATGGCATGGTGTTGTCTGGGAGAAATAAAAGAACGGATTTGATAACTGAACGCAGGAGGATTAGCGAGGAGAATACATGCAGTACGTCGCGTGGGGGGTTTGTGTGTCTTGTACTCGTACGTGCCTGTTGCTGTAATTTTCTCCCTGTCCTGATGTGTAACGGCGAGTTAACTGTAGGAATGAGGAAATAAAGCGACAAAACCAGCCTCCTGCGATTGTGTGCGGTCACGCCTTGACGAGAACCCTGCACGATCACAGTGATTTAAAGCTTTACTTAGATCCTCCAGACCCCGGTGAACCGTCCGGGAAAAGCCAGACGCTCTCCACTCCGACCTGATTAGCAGAATTACCGAACGCTTCCTTTTTAGATGAATAACTATGGGACGGTTTTTTTTTTTTTAGGAACAAAACAATATAAATCCTTCCAGAACTGGAGCACGTCTTTTTCTTATCCCTTTCGCCTTCTAATCTTCCAGGGCACGGCATTTACCGTCACGTGGTTAACGTATTAACACAAATGAGATCCGGTGATAAAAAGAGCGATAAAAGGGCCGGTGATGGTCACGATATGAATATTTCATAACGGCACATCAATAATTTACTCGTTTTTGAGCACAGAGACAGGAGTCCTGAAGCTCTGAACAAAAACTTACTCATATTTAATACTATTTCAGCATTAGAGTAAAAATAAATAAATAAATAAATAATTTAGACGTTTAATATGCGATGTAACGATTTTAATTGCTAACAGAACTGTCGTGGAAAATTACAGCAGGGCAATATGACTATACAGGATGAGTATCGTGATAAATAATGCCGCAATACTTTTCAGAGTTATAAATAACATGGAAAAGTATGTAGAACGTGATAAAGAATCATGATTTAAGCCGTAGCCTCGGCTAGGGCATATAACCATATTCTGTGGCTGAGAAAACGTTTGGAGAAACTGCGTTATGGTCCAGAACGCTTTTTTTGTGTTTGAATTTGCCTTTGTCAGGCCTGGATTGTTTTTTTTTTTTGGACACACTCCAACACCCCCCCACCCCTTTTTTTTTTGCTTTAACTCCGCCCTCATTTCAGTCTGAAATCAGCAAGCTCCCAGCACAACCAGATAATTCTCCTGTGAGTAAAATAAACACATTGTGCTTCAAAAAAACAAAAAACCCCATAATGATGAGAAACACAGTAAAACCAGAACCAGAGTAAACACTGGCAGCATTTTCCAAAATGGAGTAATTTATTACTGGTGCCGGGGATGAAGCTGGACGCAGAATTAATTAACAGCATTGCTCTTGGACAAGTCCGTAAACCCAATCTGTATTAGCTTTAGTGTTTTCATGGCCGAGTACAGCGGTTGAACTTCTGACCTCGGAAAATCATCGTGAGCCGAATCTCTGCGCGTTTTTATCGTTATGACTCGGCTTTCGAGCAGCTGGAATGGCCAAGTGAGCGTGCGTGGCAGTTCTTACGAATGCTAACTCTAGCTTAAACTCCGTAGGTTCTGGGGTTCGGCGCTTTGGGGACTGCGAGGCAGAGGAGTAGGAGTCCAAAAATAATAATAATAATCATTCAAATTTGATGCAGCTCCACCTACTTAACCATTAAAAACTTAATCTTGCCACATTTTGACAGATCCTACCCGATGCGCCTTTAAATCATTCTGAATGAAACACAACTGCTAGCAGTTTGTCAGCTGTCCTGTAACACCGCCGTAGAAATGTCTTCAAGATAGAATCTCCCACGCCCAGGGAACACGAGAGTCCGAAACGTTTTTGGTGAAACGAACTTCGTCGCATGATGTAATGCAAAAAAAAAATTAAATAAATAAAAGTTCACCTTCAGGCAGATTTTAGACCGAGATGAACTTCACATATTAGTCATGGCTGCAGATTTCGTTTGTCTCATTAACACGCTTTAAATCACAGCACAGGAAGCGTACTATCAAGCTAAATCTCAGGGCAGGACTAGATTACTGAGAGTAAATACATCAAATCCAACGTGAAACACAGAAGAAGCTGTTTTTAATGATTAACATAATGTAATAACTACAGAAGTTTAGCCTTAAGGGGGGAAAAAAAAAATACTGTGATTCAAAGTGATATCAAGCGCATCATTTCTCACGTCTTCGATTCAGAATTCTCTTTACGTTGGGGGTTTTTGGCCTCCAGAATTAAGCTCCTTCAGAGTTTAGGATTTTGTGATTTTTCACCTTCCATGGTTGATGAAAAACAATACGAACACAGTGCATCTGATGCCAATATTCCTGCGTGGAGGTATAACTTTTAAGAAAAATTCACTTTAGTTTAGCCAAACTGTGCTCATTGTCTCACTTTTTTTTGTTCCTCTAGCAGGCATGTAGACCATCACATTCTGGTTCGGGCCTGTTTTACTCACACACCTGGAAAAGCTAAAATGAGTTTCGTCACACATTTCACTCACCCACGAAGAGAGAGATGGAGAGAGAGAGAGAGAGAGAGAGAGAGAGAGAGAGAGAGAGAGAGAGAGAGAGAGAGTGACAGAAGGACAGAGAGACACAGAGAGAGATGGAAGGACAGAGAGAGAGAGAGAGACAGAAGGACAGAGAGACAGAGAGAGAGAGAGAGAGAGAGACAGACACACAGAGACAGAGAGAGAGAGACAGACAGAGAGAGAGACAGAAGGACAGAGAGAGAGACAGAGAGAGAGAGAGAGAGAGAGACAGACAGAAGGACAGGGAGAGAGACAGAGAGAGAGACAGAAGGACAGGGAGAGAGACAGAGAGAGACAGACAGAAGGACAGGGAGAGAGACAGAGAGAGAGACAGAAGGACAGAGAGAGAGACAGAGAGAGAGACAGAGAGAGAGAGAGTGCTGTGGGTTTACAGCTCACATCGGTGAAGGGAGGTTTTGATGGTTTCATGCCCCCAGCATGTTGTCAGGACAAGAACAGACACAGGAAGTGTGAGAAACTCTGGCAGAAGCACGACACAGATGCGATGCGGTGTACGGAGTGACGGCAGAGTGAGACTGCAGCCTCGACCGAATCTTTACGACGTGAAGCATGAGAGAGTGTCATATGACTGCGATGTGATTCTAAACCATCACCAGCAGTAAAGCCTTCTCAGAAATATAAGCTGCTTAGAGTGTGAGGGCAAATCCAAACACACACACACATTTTCCAAACTGGTCATATATCCAACAATAAGGAACGCTTCAAAGATATAACGTGTTCAAACACCTCCAAAATGGTGTACACAGAGCAATATGTACAGTATAAGTGTTAGTATAGGTCTATAACTCCAGCTTTAAAACAAGTATAATAAGGGATATGCTGAGGAGTAAAGGCATCATGAACGGTTCTTAAGTTTGTCCGTCTGGAGAAATCCTTACATTCAATAAAGAATCCCAGAGGGTTTACTTTTTCAATCAAGACTGGACTGAACTACAACCGCCATCTTCTCTCAACTAAGTAGAGCTGACAGGAAAACTCAAGAACATGAGCAAGAACATATCCGCAAGTCTCTTTCAGGAAGACTGTGAGGACCTGCCCTCACTCGCATGATTCACCGACATCGGGTTACCAGAGACATGAGTCAGCATCAACTGCAACCCCAAGTGTCAAACACAGAAGCAGTAGAATCTTCTAGAAATCTTCTAGTGCACAGAAATGACTCAACTAGAACATGTGCAAGTTCATGGACCAGCCTTTCTTCAGTCTGCACGAGATATCGAACACTGAATCTGGTGCGTAACCACCACATTCTGACTCTCAGCACCCAACATCTCAGCTTCTTACTGATCACCAGCATGCACAGTCTTGCTAGTTCTGGTTAAATACATCCTTTGGCTCAGTTTAGCAGCTCAAAAAAAAAAAACCCCAAAAAAACAAAAACACACACGGCATGTTTGATTCACTTCCTGCTGTCGAGTCGAATCGCTCTGGCACCCGAGTATGATTGCTATGTTCTCACATGAGAAACCACACCAAGTTAACCCACTACGGTACACCCTGCTCATGTGAAAGCACACTAAGGTTTATACAGTCAATATCAAAGCATATACAATGACCACATACACTCCAACATGCTGTACTAATAGAGATAACTGAGCAAAATACAGTAGCGTGAGAGTGACGCAGTGCAAAGCGGTCACATAACTTAACACTCGCATACAGTACAATTTACGACACTACGACGATGAGAACAGAGCTACAGTAATAGATGGAAATGTCAGCCTAATTTAATGACATTCATTAACAACTACCTCTGACCTTGCTGTGACCTTGACCCTGTTTGGATCAATTCCAAAATCTAAACCAGTTCATCTGCTGGTTACGATGATCGTTCTATATAAAAACTACAATTCGCCAACCACTCTCGAGAGACACTGCGAGAATCTGACAGAAAGCCAGACTCTAGAAAGTTTTCTACACTAAGTGCGGTATAGAAATAAACAATTTGGCCAGTCAAGTATCAAAATATGTAGAGTGACGATCTGCAGTGCGATGTGTTCAGAGATAAAAGCCAAAAAAAACAAACAAACACTAAAGCACTGCTGAGACAATTTCATTACGCAACTGCATTTTTAAAAAATGACTTAACCATTTACTTCTCTCTAGTTTGTACTCCATCACACTACACTAGCTAATCTGTGTGCATAATTGTTGTTGTTTATTGCTAGTGGCTAATCTAATTTTTGATTATTGGGACTGGCTAATCCAATTGCGCATTATTATTATTATTATTATTATTGTGTACCAGTTAATGTAACTGTAGATCATTATTGGTTATCTCACCTTAACCGGTCTTTTAACAACCAAAGTTTGACAGTGACAGTTTGACAGTTTGACCACAGAAACGCTTTCACTGCAACTTTAAAACAAACTGTTAGATACTTTTTTTACATTCTAACACTCAAGCGTTCTGAGAAAACTAAAGCAGTTTTAGAGGGTCATTCCACGAAAAGGTATCTTACTGCGTCCATAAACAATCGAGAGAATTTTGTAGTAATAGTAGTAGTAATAATAGTAATAATAACAATAAAGACATTTCATTTTTAAATATGTTACTATTGTGTCAAGCTTCCTCAAAGAATTATAGAATATTATGTAAATAACATTTTTGCTAAAGTATCCCTTTCATCCTATAACAAGCCATAATTCAGGCTCAACGGTTAAATGCTCTGGGTTACTGGTAACAGGACTCGCCAGTATAACAGGGCTTACTGGTAACAGGACTCGCCAGTATACTCGCCAGTTACTCTGGGTTACTGGTAACAGGACTCGCCAGTATAACAGGGCTTACTGGTAACAGGACTCGCCAGTGTAACAGGGCTTACTGGTAACAGGACTCGCCAGAATAACAGAGCTTACTGGTAACAGGACTCGCCAGAATAACAGAGCTTACTGGTAACAGGACTCGCCAGAATAACAGAGCTTACTGGTAACAGGACTCGCCAGAATAACAGAGCTTACTGGTAACAGGACTCGCCAGAATAACAGAGCTTACTGGTAACAGGACTCGCCAGTGTAACAGGGCTTACTGGTAACAGGACTCGCCAGTGTAACAGGGCTTACTGGTAACAGGACTCGCCAGTGTAACAGGGCTTACTGGTAACAGGACTCGCCAGTGTAACAGGGCTTACTGGTAACAGGACTCGCCAGTGTAACAGGGCTTACTGGTAACAGGACTCGCCAGTGTAACAGGGCTTACTGGTAACAGGACTCGCCAGTATAACAGGGCTTACTGGTAACAGGACTCGCCAGTGTAACAGGACTCGTCAGTGTAACAGATCTTATTGGTAACAGGACTCACAAGTGTTAACGGTTAAAAGCTTTGGGTTACTTATCAGAAGGTTGGTGGTTCATGCCCCAGCACCGCCAAGCTGCCAGTGTGGTGCCCTTGAGCAAGGCCCTTAACCCTATGCTCCAGGGGCGCCGCATCATGGCTGACCCTGTGCTCAGACCCCAGCTTCTTAACAAGCTGGGATGTGCAGTAATCTTTTTTGCTGTGCTGTAATATATATGTGACCAACAAAGGCTTCTTCTTTGAAAGCTAAAAGGTAAATTTGCAGCAAAAAAAATATTCCGACAACTCTGCTACACTGGTCAGTACGGTTACCAAAGTGTCAATCTAGCTACACTGTTCAGCTCGGATTCTGTTGCACTGGTCAGTTATGTTACCACAGGTCAACAATGAACAGTGTGAAAGCATTGACACTGTGCTAACATGACCAGCCAGTGTAACAGTGCCAACACTGATAACAGGACTGACCAGTGTAACAGGACTCACTAGGGTAACAGGGCTGTTTTGCTGGACTTTGTTCAGGATACAACCATTTCAGCTTGTGAATAAAAACAGATTTGTATAAAACCATCCTCTCCAGCCAGCAATAATCTGCCATCTCTAATTCGAAGCGAGATGGATAAAGTGGTGCACAAGAATGTCCAAATCCTTCCGAAAGTTTTCAGTGTCACGCATCCCTGCCTGGAAACCAGCAAACAGGAGGACAAACACTAACACAGAGGGACGGGCAGTCAGGCAGGCGGATATGCAGATCCCGCTGCAACTTAAACAAAGCACACGACTGAACTGGGTGTGCCCACACACAAACACTCTCTCTCTCTCTCTCTCCCCCTCTCCCCCTCCCTCCCTCCTTCTCACACTTTCTCAAGTCTTGACAGGTTGAAACTGAGTCCACTTCCCTCTTTGTGCCAGTGTTGGAACAGAATTGCAGTAAACGCCTACAAGGTTAAAACCTCACATCTTTATACAATGGCTTGGAGATTCCAAAAGATATTACCGCACCATTAGCTTTACAGCTTACACTCTAATACCAATATTTATCCGTTTATCCCGCAGTCTCAGACGGTCTCATACACTTTACACAAATCACAGAAACCACAATGGTTGTTTTTTTAATTAATTGTGAAATAAAAAGCGGTTAAACATGTCCGGGACAGAACAGTAACACATAAACAAATATCATTTCAGTGAAAAATCAAACTCACATGTAGTCAATCAGCCACGATACTCTGGATGGATGGACATCTCACCCAGAATCTTCTCTCTAAATACATGCTTCAATCTTCAAATTCTTGCTTAGCCCTCCGAGGTGTATGCCTATTTAACCTGTTTTTTTATACCGAGGGTATTTAATAAAAAATGCCCAAATAGATTTGTGGTGTTGTATATAATATTTTCAGCACAGATAAGCTGACGACGTGCCTAAACCTGCTGACTCATGATTGGTGGAGTGACTGTACAGAAATACGGTCAAATAAAACATGGATCTACGTGACAAAATGCCACTTAAGGTAAATCTATACACCAAATAATTCATAGATTTCAATCCGATTTTATTTGTAAACCACTTTTAACAGTCTGTACAGGATTTGCCGAGTTTTTTTTGCGAGGCTTGATTTTGCTGCAACTTTTTTTCAAACTTTGCGTTGCAATCATCCTTCCTCACTTCAGCTGTCCGGGTTTCGGCTCCCTTGGGACCTATAGGAGGTGGAATGACATGAAACTGCACCAGAGTACAACCAGAGTCGTTCAAAGCGGGAGCAACGTTTTTAGGGTTCAGCAGCCGTTCTGCTGCACTGTAAGGTTTGGTTTGTGTTTACAAAAGACAGGAAGTCCTACTGTGTCCTAAACCACAGCGGCACATCTGTGTGACATCACTGACGAACTGGATGTGGTTTGAGGTAGAGATTTCTGGGTGAGACAGACTTCTATTATCAGATCATATCTCAAAAAGCAGAGACGTCAGAGACGGGGCTGTAAGTGTGATCAAAACAAACAAAATATATAGCTATCATCACAGCACAAGCTGTTCCTGTGATGAACAAAGTACAAACTGCAAGCGATACAGAAGGAATGCATTGCAGAAACCTGTTAAAAACTGTGGGGGGGTGTAGAAACATTTTAACACTGCTTGTAATTGTTCTAAACATAGCCAAAATATCTCAGAAAAGTGTACTGTGACGTCATTCACCACAATATTGATATCATCACATGCACAAAAAAAAAACATTCGGTTGATTAAAAGAAAAGCTGTGTCTGACTGACAGACTGATTACCCACAATGCCTCGCTGCCAACGTTTTCACGCTAATTAACGTCGGATCGGTGTAAAAACCTCTCGGCGCCGATCTTTTAATATGCTTAGGCAAGGGATATAACGCGAGCACAATAAACCAAGCTCTCATGTGTAATATCCCTCAGCTGCTCCTCATGTGTAATATCCCTCAGCTGCTCCTCATGTGCTCTGGGCACCGCGTCATGTGACCTGAGATTTGGGACGAAGCCGAAAGCTCAGGGCTGAAAGTTCAGACGTGTGTTTATGACACGATATACAAGAACGACGAACATCGGCGGAGCTGACTATCGTCAGTTTATCATGAAGTGACGAGAGGTTTCAGGTGTGATAGACGTCGGGAGCGAAAGACTGGGTTTCAGCTCAGAGTAACACCGGCTATGTTTACATACGCAGATAGGGCTGGGCAATATGACTAATATCCATATCATGATCAATCATGCCACGATATTCTTTTCAAAGATACTGTGGATATCACTGTGTCTAATTTTTTTTTTTAAATAATTACAAAGTCAGAGGAAGCAGCCGATGTGACGGCAAAATATATCCATCCATCCTTCCCTCTCTCACCCACACATATACATATATACATATATATACACATATATATAACACCTTTGGACATTCAGCAAGGATGCAGAACATTCAATGGGTTTTTAAAAAATTTACTTTAATAAAAGCTTTATTTCTTGTGCACTTATTGGTCATTATACTGACGAATGAACTGTGCATTTTACATTACTTTCAGCAGCCACAGCATTGTTGAACTGCTGAGCAACTTCACTGCGGTCACCAACTTTTCTTGACGTCGTCCGTTTAATAATCACGCTCGCCCGGACGACGTTTCGCTGAGACGGAAATGATTACAAATTCGTTAAAAACGTCAGCAGCGGGATTTAAAACAGCTGAACGCCCCCGAATGGATTCGCACGCTGAACCTCACTCCGCGACCGCGCATAACTTTAGATCAAATTACATGTAACGTGCATACAAAGGACCTGATTTTCACTGTGTAAAAAAAAAAAAAAAAAACCACTGAAAACTTTCCGGTCGACAGGAACGCGGACACTTCACTGATAACGTTCTTAATTTACGGCATGTTAACTGCTCACGTGGAAAGAACACGCTCCTTTTCCCAGAACATTGAATCTCAAAAGCAAACAAAATTGTGTGACGAGCCCAGGCTAAGGAATAAAAAATTAAATAAATCGCTGTGATATTGATATCTTGACCCAGGTTCTGCAGCTATACCCACCAGAAGTGCGTAAGAACGCTGTCCTGAGCGTGCTAAACAGGGACAAAGAAAGAAAATGTCGACTAGAACCATCACGAAACAAGAAGTTTCTATCACTTCCAGGAAGCTGGCTAATAGAGATTAAAAGATTAGGCACTTTCCCACTCGGCTAGGCTATTTTAATCACACAGGACAGGGAAATAGCCCTGGGACAAATGTTTAAATAAATTAGCTTAGCTATAACTCAGTTAGTTTGAGCTGAATTAGAGAGAATTGGGTCTGTTTTAAATTGTATTACCACCAGCTCTGCTAACCGACTAGCCGTGCTAATGCTAATCTTAACTCCTTTCCCGTCACTATAGCAACAGATTTACAGTGGTGTTGTAGGCTTCATGAGCAGGTCGGTTTCTTTCAAAGTGAAGTATTTATTTTTATTTTTAAGTGTGTACCAAGACATAAGTTCCTCTGGAACTCGAGCTAATTAGCAATATCCGGTAGCCATGTTTATTCCGGAAAATTAAAGAGCAACACCACATGGACGCTCTGACTTTCTGGAAGAAGGCTAATCGGTTCACAGGTAGTAGTGACAGTGAGTGTGTTTACACGTACAAAACAATCTAACAAAAGTAAAAAAAAAACGAAAGAAAGAAAGAAAGAAAAATTACTCTGTAATATTTAGGTAGTGATGCTGCTGAATTCTGGATTCTGATTGGTCAGAAGGCGTTGATTCATTTCCTATAGCGGCTCTGGCAATAGTAGCAGGTTAACGTTAGCATCAGTGCGCTCGTTCTACTACGTTATCGTTATAGTAACGGCTCACTCAGAGGGACTTGTCAAATGATTATTGTAAAACGACGCATAATCTCAGAAGTTTTCGGGAAGAACAAGTCCCTACTGAAAAAAATTTTTTTTTTTTTAAAAAATCATCAGAGAAATTCTAATGGTTTCCAGTACAAAAATACCATTACAAACCATTAACATTACTGGTCCTTAAATGGTATCCACTAGACATAATATGCCACCAACAGAAAGCAACAAATTACCAGTACAGACCCACAGCGACACTTACAACTTCCATTAAAACCAATACAATTTCCATTAAAATCATTACAAATTCTATGAGGGTTTCTATTGTTTGTTTGTTTGTTTGTTTGTTTGTTTTTCAGCAGGGGTTTATTTAACATTTATGGAAGGAGCGTCCGGTGTCAGAAGTAAAGCTGTAACTGTTTAACGCTGCCATGACGTAAGTGAGAACAGGAACTAGCTTGTTTGTATTGTAACTATAAACATACATATACATATATAAAGTACGCGGTGGAATAAAACAGTCCAGGACGTGCTGTTCTAGGGAAATCATCATCTTCAGTGTGAAGAACGCAAGTCTGCTTCTTCACAGCACACATCATTGATTATTTTTCTAGAACAGCAGGACCCTGTGTGCGTTATTCCTGACCCAGCAGCCATCATAAACAGTGTACAGGTTAACAAGTGGTACATAGTGTTGTTTGGTATTTTGACTTGTTGACGGTGAGTAATTTTGTGTTAAAAAAAACAAACAAATGATTAATCACAGTACCATATGGTAAGGAAGATACGGAAAGAAAGCCACGTGTACGTGTGTGTGTGTGTGTGTGTGTGGATGATGATGATGAAGAAACCTGAGCATCATTATTGAATTACATACATGCTGGTCAATCCTGTTCCTTTAATGACCCTGATAATTAATGAGAAATGTTTTCACTCTTCCACCCATCATTAAAACTTTTACATGAGTAAAGATCCGGAACAGCACAGATGAGGGGTGTGTGTGTGTGTGTGTGTGTGTGTGTGTGTGTGTGTGTTTAAATAATCACTGATGGAAGTGTGTTTCAGCTAAGGGATACATTTTTACAGATGATTAAAAAGACACCATGAATAACACGTCTATAAAGTTGCAGCTGAAATAAAGTGTGTGTGTGTGTGTGTGTGTGTGTGTGTGTACAGTGTAACTCACCAGTTGGAGAACCTTAATGTGCTGGGGGGAAAAAAAACAAAACACAAACGCTTCCAGAAATAAAAATAAAAAACAAACCGACACCGTGTAGAAACTTTAAATTAATTAATTATTAGACCAACTTTAGGTTATTGCAAGAATTTCCTTAAAGCTCTCTCTCTAACTCTCTCTTACTTACATACACACACACACACAGACACACATACACCCTGCAGTGAACTCGGCACGGCTGGAAATGTTTGTAAAGTGAAGCAGCACCACTTCCCGTTTACCGCACCCCTCCATGATGAATCACTTCGCTGAACCGACTCTTTTGAACAAACGCGTTTGAGTGAGTCGATTCATTTGAATCACCATCAGGAAATCTAATCTATCAGACATCTCTGCTTGGTTTGTCCTTACTAAAGTTGGTCACTTGTATAAAAGGAAGTTAAATAGCAACCATGTAGATTGGTATGTGCTTTATATTCAGTGTAAAAAAAAGCACCGTTTCGCATATAGAAGTAGAAGAAGCTTTTATTCTATCCATCCATACATCTTCTGTACCGCTTATCCTTTTCAGGGTCACAGGGAAGCGTCAGGCACAAGGCAGGGTACACCCTGGACAGGCTGCCAATCCATCGCAGGACACAATCACCCTACCATGCATGTCTTTGGACTGGGGGAGGAAACCGGAGTACCCGGAGGAAAGCACGGGGAGAACATGTGTCTGTGTCTGCAACAACTCCGCAGACACAGGGCCACGGTAGGAATCGAATCCCCGACCCTGGAGGTGTGAGGCGAACGTGCTAACCACTAAGCCACCGTGCGTGCTACTGTACGTTACAGCACAGTGAAATTCTTTTCATCATATAGTTGTAGGTCAATACATAGCCATGAAATTACACTGGATTGATCACATAATATCTCAAAACATTGAGCAGACTATTTTTTATTTTAGGTTGGGTTTCTAGTCTGGTTGGAAATTAAACGCAGTTTTAAGACATTGTGGCATCACAATGACTCAAAAACTAAACCGGCACATACAACCCAGCTGAAGAAAAACCCCAATAGAAACCATCACAGAAATTCCACTACAAATACCATTACAAACCATCAGCTAACCATTAAAAAAATTATCAGTCCTTAATGGTATCCACAAGAAATGCCATCAACAGAAGGTGACAAACTACCAGTAGAGACGCACAGGGACCATTTCAGTTTCCATTAAAACCATTAAAAATTCTATGAGGGTTTCTTTAGCCTCCATGTCCCAGCAAACGCTCCAGACCCTGACCAGGATAAAGTGCTTAATGAAGATATCTAACGTGTCAACGACTGGTCTTCACTCGATTTTACTTTTAGTCCCTGATCTACTGAACTAGCATGAGGACGTGTTGTTGATAGACTCCAAAGCACTTCTATAAGTCGCCCCGGATAACGGTGTCTGTTAAATACTGTAAACATTAATAAAAAATAAGCAACTTAAACCCCACAATATATTCCAGATATAAAAGAACAGCAATCCATATAATCCAGATGAAGTCGATCAAGTCGAGGTTAGATTAGTAAATCCTCTCATGTGTAAATTTCCGCACACTCAGGAGCACAAGTAGGATATGAGCATGTAAATGCTCGTACAAATGATTTATGAATAAATTAGCTTAATAAATGAGGCCCAGTGTGTGCAATTTTCTTTCGTTTTTGCCCATTCTTTGAAGGATGGCGGTAATTCTAGACCTGACGATATGCATACTCATAATAATCTCGAACAGTACACAAAATGTGGAAATTGTTTTGTCTCGTTATATAATCATCTATTATAGTATTAATTAATCTTTAAGAATACTCGTTACGTGTTTGTTTTTGCTAACTTGGGAGAGGACTCGGATCACTCAGGAGCAAGAGCAGGTTACGAACGTTTTCCTTTCTTTTCTTCTGAAATGACGGGATTTTCACGGATACCAAATTTCTTGCGTGAACGCTCGTACGAACAATTTACGCATTAATCTGTTTGTATCCGGTTTGATAAATATCAACACAAATATGACAACATATCAGGGGGGAAAAATCATCCAAGAATTAAGAGAAGCGGCTCATTTTTTTTGAACAATAAAACTTTATTATTATTCATTCTTGTGAGTGGATCGACTCAGTTATTATCAGAGTAATTTGTAAATAAACTGTCCATCTTGTTATCCTGTCTAATTTATCAATTATTTACAGTATAAACAACATGATGATGATGATGGTTCCTTCTTCGACCTTTCCTCCTCCTCCAGTCACTTCTCCATGTTATTTTGTCCTTTATTTACAGTCTCAGCTTTATTTTCTGCACTTTTATTTCTCCTGGGAGGCTCGAACATGGGTCTGTAGATATAAATTCCTCCTCCGACTCCGACCAGAGTCGCGAAGGCGATCTGATTAAACGGTATCCGTCTGGGAAACATGACTTTCAGCTGACATGAAGCACTCTTTCAGTCCATTACACAACAGTTTCAGGATTTAATCCTGCACTACAGAGAGAAAACAGAGATTGAGTTGATTAAACAGAACACACTCCAAAGCTTACCTACTCAGCTACAACACTAAAACATCATTCATCCTTTTCTCCAAGAGTTCAGTCAAGTCACAGCACTGCTAGTCAACTACCTCACACAGGCTAGCATACAGGCTAGCAAAATAAAACCGAATAACATTCAACATTTCCCTCTTAGCCATTATTGTGTACACACTCACCCAGTGTTTTCTCACAAAACAGAGCTCAATTCTTTAGCTCTGTAAAATAAACTGACAGATAAACAGGTAAAGTCATTCATACAAGACAAGTTGCTTTTGCTAGCTTAGCTCCTGTATTACAGCAGCTGGGTGCGTCTCAAACCGTGTCTCAGAAAGTGCACAGTTGCTAACTCTTTTCAGGGGAAAGTAGTCGCTAGGACTCGCCGCCGGTTGACGTCATAGACTCGGTTGCATTTTATGTTCATTTGTTCCTGATGACCGCTGGCATATAAAAATGATAAATAAGGGTACAGGAAGAAGGGAGATTTTCCACTTAGAAGATAATCAAATAGACTAGAAGGGAGTTTTATTACAAAAAAAGGAAGATAATAATAGATTATAATTTATTTCTTATAGAAAGAAGCCATCTTTGGTCATGCACCACAAACTGAAATTTTACATGTTTACAAAATGCTGTGCTTTCTATCAAGAGCACAAACAGAATGAAGCAGTGACAGTGAGTAATCATGAAGGAATTCAGTGATGGGTTGTTGTTGGGAACATTGGGAACAATGGTGATCAGTGATTGGTCGTTAGGAACAATGGTGATCAGTGATTGGTTGTTAGGAACAATGAAGATCAGTGATTGGTCGTTAGGAACAATGGTGATCAGTGATTGGTTGTTAGGAATAATGAAGATCAGTGATTGGTCCTTAGAAACAATGGTGATCAGTGATTGGTTGTTATGAACAATGGTGATCAGTGATTGGTCTTTAGGAACAATGGTGATCAGTGATTGGTCCTTAGGAACAATGGTGATCAGTGATTGGTCTTTAGGAACAATGATGATCAGTGATTGGTCATTAGGAACAATGGTGATCAGTGATTGGTTGTTAGGAACAATGGTGATCAATGTTTCGTCACTGGGAACACTGGTGATCAGTGATTGACTATAAACAGTCGTTCCCTCACCAGCCTCTCTTTTTTTCTCTCTTGAAGTTAATATGCAAAAAATCGCAGCTTGTCATGTTATAGAGAAACCTCTGTTTTGAAAAATGTCAGAAAACAAAGTTACAGCCTTACCTCCGACTGTTACTAAGCGCTGACACTGGACACTCCTTAAATAAACATCTCCTTACAGGAAACCTCAGTAGATCAACAATTATATGTAAAATAATGATGTCATTTATTATTGTAATTATTGTCAAATTGCTGTGGTATAAGAGGAATAAAACACTCTGGGGTGTGTCATTATGGGAAAGTAATCAACTTCAGGGTTGGTTTTTTTTTTTGCTTCATCACTCCACCCCATCATTGATCGTTTTCCTTAAACAGCACAACACCATGTGTTTTATTTCTTACTTATATCTTTGTTTTCATTTAGCATTTTCTGGAATATTATGCCGACTGGATCCAGCATGCCAAGCACCTCGTTCCTTACTACATTTGACTAATTAACTCGTAATTTTTGCAGCTCTAAATCTCAGTTCACATTAAACAATTTCGCAGTGTGACGCTCCCCTTTAGCGTAGAAGTGTCGATTTGAGACATACCCTCGCATGCTAGGACGAAAGGTCGTGCGCGCACGTGGCTACATGGACAAAAAGTGCTACACTAACCGTTTACAATAGTGAAAGCTATTTATTACTGCGTTAAAAAGACAATACATGCATATTCTGGAAATAATAAGTGTTTAAAATCAATGTAAAAAAAAAGGTTTAGAATCTGGCTGGGTGACGTCAGGACCCAAACACGGAAGTAAGTCGGTGCTCAGGCAACAACTTTTCCCGACTCATCGCTTTTGTGCTTAGTCCCGCCTCCTACGCTTTGATTGGTTTAGAGTTCAGACTTTGTACTGATTGGCGGAATGCCCGCGTGAGTCTTGAGTACTAGCCAATCGTATGTAGGGGATGTGACAGTCTTAGCCAATCCCAGCAAGGAGGCGGGGTTTGGCGGAAATCGGTTGTGATTCCGAAAATAATACCGCGATTGTTCATAAGCGGTTGTAAGTGAGCTGTGTTATGGAGCTGGATGTACACTTCATGTACGGGTGATATGAAGATGAATTTTAAACGCCGCTATGGAAAGAATGCGTGCTCGTCGTTTTCTACCCTTTGGTTCTCCGAGTTCAGCGGAAACCGTCAAACTCAGGACGCGGAAATCAAAACTTTACCGGAAGGAAAATAACGCGATTTCGCGCGTGCACGGTGAGAATCTACATAACCGCACGTGCCTTTTTAGTTAAAGTCGGTACTTTAGTATATAGAGGACGAAATGTTCATATATTAGTGCAGTAATGTTTTAAAGCAGAGTCCTAACGGCAGTTTAAAAGGATATCATTTAATGTCTTGTATGATACACCGTTATTCGGTCAGTATCGCGATATTATTGGTCTGTGAAAGTGTTACTGATATCGCAGGCAGTGGATATTGACTTGTGTGAGTAATCGTGTCTGAGTCTGGAGTTAAATGCAGAGGAATTGTTCTGACATTATTGGTGTGTTATCATGAAAGTCTCTCTCTGTTTCTGTCTCTTTTGGTATCTCTCCCTCTCTCTCTCGGTTTGTGTGTCTCTCTCCATCTAACTCTCTCTCTGTTTCTGTCTCTTTTGGTGTCTCTCTCTCTCTCTCTCTCTCTCTCTCTCTCTCTCTCTCCCTGACTGCTGTGTCATTATGGTTACAGGTTTTCTCGGGGTCGGCATCGTGCTTTTCTCTGTGCTTTTTCGTCTGGTTAACTGCCTCCTGGTTCAGACCAGCTTCGTCCCGGATGAGTACTGGCAGTCGCTCGAAGTCTCCCACCGGATGGTCTTCAGATATCCTCCTCACCTCGCGCTAATGACTATATCACTCCACTGTAGAGCATTTACATCAAATGCTAATATAAGTGTTAATAAAGTGTCCGTGTCATTTATTTTCCCTGGTGCCTTGTCGTGTTTTCACACACACACACACACACACACCTGTGCTTCGTCCTTGACCTTTTCTCTTACCTATGGCTACGAGACGTGGGAGTGGAAGGAAGGGATTCGAGGTTACTCGTACCCTCTGCTCTTTTCTGTAGTGTATAAAACTCTCCACCTGCTGCATTATGATACGGTTCAGCTCCTGGTGAGTGACGTGGATCAGCGTAATTCCTCTGCAGTAACCATGTTTTAAAACACAGCAGTGCTTTATTTTTCTCATATTTACACACAGGTCCTGTTACCGCGAGTTCTTCAGGCGCTTCTCGCAGCGCTCGCTGATGTAAAGCTTTACGAAATCACTCGCAGGTGGGAGAACCCAGAAGTGGCCAAATGGACCGTAAGAGAATTTTAGATTGCATTAATAATAATAATAATAATGATAATAATAATAATAAGTCCACAGAATGAGTTAGTCTGAGTTGTGTGTGTGTGCAGTATTTTTGTCAGCTGTGCTCGTGGTTCACCTGGTATTGCTCCACCCGCACCCTCACTAACAGCATGGAGACGACGCTGACCGTCCTGGCGCTCAGCTATTACCCACTGCACGGCTCCAGAGCGCACCACAGGTCTGTGACCACGTGTATCCGTGCTGTCCCGGACTTAAAGCTGCAATAAGTAAAGTTTTGAGGTGAAGCAATATTGTAACCGGCACCAAATTTAACACCAGTATACCTCACAGATATACCTCCGATACGGTTACCGGGTTATCTCAAGCTCGTTTATTTACAAGATACTACGTTTTTAGTAGTAATAATTGTTTAAATGTTACCTACTTTATATTCCGATTTCATTTCAGGGAGGTTTAAATGTTCCCCTTATTGCACCTTTAACCGACATTTTAATCCGTTTTCCGCGAAAGCTGGAAGTACCTCTCGCTCGTCTCGTTGGCCGTCGTCGTTCGCCCGACGGCTCTGATCGTGTGGCTGCCGCTGCTGCTTCATCACCTGTGGCGCGAGGAGAACAAGCTGAAGCTCGTCACTCAGCAGGGACTTCCTGTCGCGTCAGTGGCTCTGATGTCTCGCAACAAATCGACAAACGTCCATTTCCAAAAAACCATCCGAGGTTAATGATCTTCCCGATGTTTGTTTTTACAGGGCCGTCGCGCTGACCCTCTCTACACTTATAGACTGCACGTTTTATGGAAAGGTAAATATTTTTATTCAACGCTTTAACATCACCCTGTACTTCATAAAAATGTGCTCACGAAGGGATTCGTTTAGACGCCAAGATAAGTGCAGGGAAACGAAACGAAAGTGTGAAAATTGTCGAAAAAAGTGAGTTATTGCATCATGAAATGTTACAGCCAATCAGGTTTCAGTATGCAAATGCAGAACACGCAGCGTTAGATTTTCCGATTTGCATATTCATAGAAGAGAGTTCCCGTCTGTGTTCATCATTCATACGTTCATTCATCGGCTTGCACATGATGATCTGAAGAAAAGAAAAACTCCGTGTGCTATCTGACGCTGACCTTAGCCTCGACATGCTCCGCCCACTGAAGGCTGCAACCTGATTGGCTCACTGTTTTCCGGTTATTAGTGTTTGGTTTTCTGAAGCGACACTTTTAGTCACTGGGATGAAAAAAAGAATCTTTTGTTACGTTAGTAAAATGGCTTCTTTTCGTGAAAGTAGGCGGGTCTTGGGCAAACTTTTCCATAAAAACCCTCTGTTCTGTTCAGTGGACTTTTGTCCAGTGGAACTTCCTGAAGTTTAACGTGCTGCACAACGTGGCTGAGTTTTACGGTACACACCCCTGGCACTGGTACTTCACTCAGGGCTTCGTGGTGGTGATCGGCCCGCACCTGCCCTTCTTCCTGCACGGCTGCACCCTCGTCGCCAGGAGACACAGAGTCCTGCTGATCAGCATCACGTGGACCCTGATCGCGTACAGGTATGCGTTACACAGAGCCACTGTTTAACCTCACCAGAGTATGAGGTTCAACCTCGTCTTGAGCTTTATAACACGAACTTATAAAGATGTTTATGATTAAATTATTCTGGAAGTTGGAAAAGTGCAGGGCAATGAAAATTGAAGTTTTATGAAAATTGTTACTGTTCAAGTAATACGCATATTTTATTATATATTATTACATCATAAAATATCAGAGCCAATCAGGTTTCATAGACTGGACTTCTGGATCGGGGGAACAGTAACCGTCTCTCTTCATCTGTCTGTCATTCGGGCTTATCATCTATCTGTCTGTCTCTATCAAACTATTTATCTCTCTAGTCTCTGTCTGTCTAATTGATCTGTATGTCTGACTCTATCTACCTGTCCATCTCTCTATCTATCCATCTACATATCCATCCATCCATCCATCCAGCCACTTATCTATTATTTTGTATAGAAAATTAATTCCATTTACAGTCAAATTTTTTGGATCACGTTTTGAATTGGGCAGAACACACACTTCCTCTGTGTGTGTGTGTGTTTAGTTGTAAATATTTGTCGTTATTTTACAGGAATGAACTGCACCTGTACTGATTCAGTGTATGATTTTCAGTTTTCTAGCACACAAGGAGTTCCGCTTCATCTACCCCGTGTTACCCTTCTGCATGATCTTCTGTGGTAAGCATTAAAAACAACCCTTTATTTTACAAGATAAAACACACCGTAATGGGCATAATAGTGCTGAGCACTGGTGTGTGTGTGTGTGTCAGGTATTTCCCTGGTGAAGCTGCGCTCCTGGAGGACACCTGCTGCAGGAGCTCTGCTGCTCTTAAACCTGCTCCCGGCTTTATACACGGGTTTAGTTCACCAGCGTGGAGTCCTGGACGTTATGGGTCACCTGCAGCACCTGTGTGACCTCAGAGACTCTCACAGCTCACCTGAGCCACATGTGCTGTTCCTCATGCCCTGCCACTCCACTCCGTTCTACAGGTGAGGGTGAACTTCGTACAGGTAACAAACCACGTTACACCAGTCCGGGAGTTCCCCTGAGAGTTCCACCAAACCAAGGAGTTCTAGATGGATCTTCTTAACAAGATGAAGACACCAAACACTCCTCCAGATCAGTTCGACATACACATACGTCTCTAAAACCGGCCTTCTTCCTATCAATCGCATAACGGCTTTTACGCTCTACGTAGTGCCCTTAATGTTCATTAGGGAACAACCTGGAATCCTTACTCCCTACAGTGTGGTGTGATTTTATATACGCACTAAATAGTGCACTATATTTGGGATTGCACTTCATCCACACTAATCCATGTATGAATGCTCTAACGTTGTATTTATTTAGGACTCGGCTCCCTTTTCACTATATACATTAAGTGTACGACTTTGGCTATGAGAGAACCGTATGTAGTGCACTGCTTGTGCAATAGAAAGCCATTTGGAACACAACCTCCTAGCCCTTATGCAAGTCCACTACTTAGGGTGTGACATAGGGGCTTCTACACCTTGTGTGGGGAAGACATTTTGAATTCAGCTCCCTACTCCATATATAACTGCCCTACGTGGAGTATGACGTAATGGACTGTACACCCTATGCAGTGTGCTATGTTTACTAGGCAGCCATTTTGAATTCCGCTCCCTACTGTGTCAATTACGACGTAATGCAAAATCACGTACGTGTAGTTTAACTCCCATCGAGTCCCGACTGTTCAGACACGCCGTATGACTGCCCCGACGTAGGGTACAATTTAAGGGCTTTGTTTCTACGATCCTGCCTTGTTTACCGTTTCGTTTTCCTGTAGCCACCTTCACTGTCCAATCAGACTCCGCTTCCTGGAATGTCCCCCGGATCTCCGCAGAGATCCGGATTACGTCGACGAAGCGTCCTTGTTCTACGCAGATCCACTCGGCTGGCTCGGGACGTCGTACCCCAACCGATCCGCGCTTCCGTCACACGTGGTCTTCTTCCAGCCGCTCGAGAAGGTAACGGATTCGCGCTAAACCGCCGTACAAAAAGTACATCCATCAACAACAACAACAACAAAAAAAAAACGCTAATAAATGCAAGGTTCCTGGTTAGCATAATCGTAATAGTAGCGCTCGTCGTAGCAGCCGGACATAATTTCATCCAACGTTTATCACTTCTAAAATCACCAGCTGTTTTATATTGAGCTAATTCGCTAGTCAGATAACGAACACTAGTTTATGCTAGGTATTAACACGGCGTAGAACATTGTAAATATTGTCCACTTTTGTATATGCAAGAAATAAAAGCCTCCATGTTGTGCTCTTCTAGGAAATTAATCAACATCAGGTTGGCGTTTGGGAGTAGGGCTACTATTAGAAACTGGATTATTCCCTATAACCGCATCTCCTGGAGTGTTTTATTCCTCTTATACCACAGAAACTTGCTGACGATTACAATTTGTATTCGTTAAAGAATGACACGACGGACGTTTTATCCGTTTCTAGCTACGTGTAATGTTTTAGAATGAGCCGACACCGGAGACTCCTTCCGTAAACGTTAAATAAACATCTCCTTCTAGGAAAAACTCGCCCGATAACATATCGGAACGAGCGCGTTAATATAAGCATGACTGCGCTACGGTTATAGAAAATGAACCAACACCTTCTGACCAATCAGAACACGATCATTTTTTTTTTCTTTCGTAGGAAATTTCCACTTTTCTGGATGGAAACCGGTTCATGAAGAAAGCTGAAATATTCCACACGCATTTTCCTGAAGGACGGGTAGGATCAAGGATTTGTATCTACGAGCGATAACTCAAATCCGACCCGTGGAGCTTAGAGAATTGATGCACTGTTGTTTTTTTTTATTTTTATGTGAAGTTAAAAAAAAAAATCGAACTTGACGGACGTGTGTGACGTAAAATTTCTAATTAAACCCGTTTTGTAAAACGTGTCACGGAAGTTCTTTTTTTAAATCTCTCTCACACACACACACACACACAAATCTTTTTTTTTAAAAATAAATAAATAAATACCCATTTTATTTCTTTATTTCAGCTTCTAGAAGGAAGACAGTTAACTTCAAGCAAAATAACATTTTTATTGTGTATTTTTTTTTTTTCTCCATGAGCCGCAAAACAGCAATTACTTTTTGGACAATTGAAAAAAAACAAAAAAACAAGCAAACAAGTTTCAACAGGAATGTAACCTATCCAGCATGACATAACAAAAAGGAGAACTACACAACACACCCAGGATGGAAACGAAGGTCTTGCTCCGTGTTTACACAATCAAGTGTTCACGTTTAGCAGCAAAAAAAAAAAAACAGCGAGAAAAGTGATCCACAGTTCAATGTACTTCAGCTGAAAGCTCAGTAGATCAGGCTTAAATCACTTGGTCCTACGCAGGATTAATGACACTTCACGCAATTAAATTAGTCTATTTAATACAAATAAACTGTTCTTTCTTACCAACACACAGTGCTTCGTTTAAATTAAGTGCATTCTCAAACGTTTTGTTTCATACGTCATTATGTATATAGTTCTCTTGCAACTGGAGCTAAATAACTGGTAGCTGATTAGCGTCTGCGCTTGCCTATTGACTCCACTGAAACCTAGCTGCAGATTAGCGCTCACACACACACACACACACACACACACACACACACGGAACAAAACAACATTTAGCGCATTTAGATTTGTGCAAAATCACAACATTTGTGGCGAGGAGGCAGAGGGAAGCGATGCGTTCGTTAGACATATAGCGCGTTCACGTCATGTCAGAATTTTCTCAAAACGTTGTGAAATTGTGTTTATTCCCGCTTTAACTCACGATATTTCATTTTTGGTGTCAGGTACATTAGCGTAATTGTGACATGACCTGAACGCAGCGTTATTCCAAACGGTTTTGCAATAACAGCCGGTTTTATTTTCAAATCTAAGAGCTATAATAGAAAGAACTAGTGCGGAGAACGTTTCCTAGTATTTCGGATCGAACGGCATGGGCCCGAGCTCTATTTTGACGTCTGCAAAGTGTCTGTCAGAGCTGCGCCCCGACCGGGCCCACTTCCTGTCTCGAGGAGGCAGAGTACGCGAATGCTGGTGCTTTCGCTGCTGCTGATGTTGTTGGCACTCCCGCTCCGGTTTGACCTTCGACCCTGGGCCTTCAAAAGGTCGACTGCAAATTTACAAACAGCACACGTGTTGTTGTTTTTTCTTTTTTTTTTATTTAAACATGTGTTTTTACCATAAAGCTTCGTACGCCGCTCACAGCAAGGATATTGTCAACATGCAGGAGCTACTGTGTCTCAGACCTAGTGGTTAAAAGGTAATAGAGAGGAACGTGGTGAGGTCAGCAGTCACAGGAACACATGCAGTGCAGAACACATGCAAGCCCAGACCACAGCAACCCAACACTCTCCAACACACGCTTGACAAACCCAAACACCGTACCTGAATTTGCTCGGAAGTCTTTAGAAAGTTCCTTCCCATTCTGAGCACTCGAAATATAGCCACCTGTCAACATTCGAGATCTTGAAAAATGTTGGGTCAGTGTGCTAAGGGCTTAGATGGAGATGCTTACAGATGGGGAAGACAAAACACAAACCATAAGAACAAATATGACACGCTTACCTTGGAGCATTCGGTTCCGAGTACGTCTCTCCGAAGAAGTGCTTATATACGTAATCATCCAGATCCTCAAAAACGTCGTCATCCCCGTCCTGGTACTCGTCCATGTCCACCAGGTAGTCTTCTACTCCGCTGACGAAGTCCGTGAACAGCATCTGATCGTGAATAAAGAGTCCGTTCTGGAAGAACCTGTTGATGAAGCTATCAAGCTCCCTCCAGTGATGGAAATGACCCACTTCTTGCTGCAGGTAGCTTCGCAGGAGCTGGTGGAACTCGTCCGCTCTTATGGGCTCCATGGCCTTGTTAAAGAGGCTCATGGATTCTTGGTAGGCGCAGTCAAAGACGCCAGTGCATCCTTTAGGCATAGCTTTGCATGCCGTAGACCGTTGCTGCTTCTGGGCACCTGGCTTGCGCGTGTTGCGGTCTGCCTGGAAGGAGGAGTCCACTGTGGATTTCCGAGGATGCTGGTGAAGGGGCCGGTGGTGCTGCCAGTGTTCTTCCTCTGAACGTTTGTTCTGCTGTTCTTTGAAACTCTCTTGCTGAAATCCTTGCTGTTCCGTTTTTGCATCCTTCCTCTCGTTGAATCTTTTGTCCTGTGGCCTTCGGATTCTCCCTAATACATTTGATGTGGAGTCCTTCAAATGCCTAAACGTAGATTTGACAGAGTCTGAAAACTTCCTAAGGTTCTCCTTGACGGCTTCCTTGGCTTTCTTGATCTGCTCCTTGTGGTGGTGAACAAACTCCTTGGTTGAGTTCTTCACCGCATCAAACGTCTCCTTGACCTTCCCGAGCATGCCTTCTTTGGATTTCCTGGTCTTGGGTTGAGTGTCCCCTTTGGCTTGGTCTTCCTTTGACTCCACGTACAGTCGCTCCCACAGGTCGGAACGCTGCTGCTCAAAGCTAAGCTTCTTCTCCAGTTCCCGAAGTCGAACCTGGAGTCCCTCAGTTTCGACATCAACCTCTCCTTCCCTTCGCATCCCAGTATCTCGCTGACTCATCTCTTCCAGCTCCTCCTTCAGCTTATCCGTCACTTTCCTCTCCATATCAAGCTCCTTCCGAAGCACCTGAACCTTCACCATCAGTGCCTCCTTCTGGCTGAGGAAGCTCCGGATCCTCTGCTTCTCCTCTAGGAGGTGGTCCTTTAGGCGCTGGTTCTCAGAGAGGATTGAGTCAGCGCCAGCTCCTTGCTCCTCGAGCTCGCGGATCTGAGACCGGAGATACCGGAGCTCGTCCTGCAGTGCCGAGAGAGATGCCTCCTCTCGTTCCAGAGTGCTCTTCAAAGCCCGGTTCTCCGAGGCAAGTTGCTTCTGACGGGAATCCATCTCGCTCTTGGCCTGCTGAAGCTGTGCGAGTAAATCTTGCCTCTGAGCCTGTGTTCAACACGTAAAATCAAGTCGAACCGCTTAACCTGATGTATCTCCAAGTTTAATTAAACTCAGTCGCACTTCAATCAAACACATCAATGGTGAATTTTGTTGGAGCGGCCTTTCACTTTTATTAATCCGAACTAATCCCTGCGTTTTGAGTATAATCGGGCCCGGTAAAACGGCCAGCATTTACCTGTAGTTCAGCCTCTCTGGCTCTGAGATGCTGATTCTCCTTGGTAATCTTATCCATAATGCCTGTCAGGGACATCACCATGTCTTGCTTCTCCTCTAGCTCATCCTTCAGACTCTCAACTGCATCCTGAATGCACAGAGATACGCTTCAATTAAGAGTCTGAGAGATCTAACCAGACCATGTTAACCATTCAAATCGGATAATATCGGAATTGAGAAATGGGCTGTGGTCAAATATTACCTTTGAGTTAGGATTATCAACCCCTTACCCTTCACCGAAATCACTTCACCTAGTTCAGCAAGTTAACACTGAGGCCGGGAAGTTAAGGCTAGACAAGTTCCGGAATAGTGCATGAAGGATGAAATTAGAGAGAGAAAGTTTGAGAAAGAAGCCACTGAAACTGTAACAAAGTTCACCAGAGATGGCATGCAGAAGAGACGCCAACGTTCCAGCACTTGTACACTTCAAACCCTGGTGAAATCACGCTCTTATAATGTTCACATGCTGAAGTCTTGCTCAATTCATGAAGAGTTTTTGATTTGTTTGTCTTTTGTTGAAGGCTAGTTATCTTTCAATGGACTTTCAATGCTACACGCACCAGATCAATTGGAGTGTACATACCGGTACACGCTGGTTTGAAATGTACAGTACTGCTGGTTAAGTATACAGTCGGCTCCAGAATTATTGGCACCCTTGGTATTGATATGGGTTGGGGAAACCACATCTTTGTGGTTACCTAGCATAATATCATACAGTAAATATGGGAGGAATCCAACCTTTAATTAAAGTTCATTTCATTCATTTTCTGCTCAGGTTCATGGTGGGTCTGGATCCTGTCCCATGATGGGACTTGGCACAAGATGGGAGTACATCCTGGATGGGATGCTAGTCCTTGCACACACAATTTCGCACCAAGGGGCAATTTAGTGTAGCCACCTACTGGCATGTTTTTAGGAGGTGGGAAGAAGCCGGAGAACCCAGAGGAACCCCACAGGAGAACGTGCATAACTCTGCCCAGACAGTTACACCAGCTCATGGTGGAACCTTGGAGCTCTGAGGCACCAAAGCTAATCTCTTACAATTTTCATACTCTTTACCAAGGGTAGCAATAATTCTGGAGCTGACTATACAGACCTACATGAACAGGAACCATTTCACATTGATTTTGGTTTGTTTGTTTTTTTACAGTGAAGACGTTGTGGTGGTGTTTAACTAGTACAGTTAGTGATATCCCAAATAATCTTGCGAGAATGAAAACAGAACAGCGGTTCTCGGCTGCCGGTCCCGAGGAACCACCACCTCTTCTCACTCCTCAAATCATCGAGTGATGAATCGGGACAGAGGGAGAGATGAAGATGTACAGATCAGCAGGAGCAAAGAGACTCAGAGTGAGTAGCAGAAGAACGAAAAACGTTTTCACACCCTGCTGATGTCGCTCAGCTCGTTCACTCGAGTTTTCACCACCAGCCGCTGCCTCTCCTGGATCTGCACCGTGCCTGTCACACAGCACACGGGACCACACAAACACTTAACAATGTACAACGTCATTCATACTTGGCTTACAATAATAATAATAATAATAGAGACTAATAATAGAGTGCCTATGAACCTTCAGTACTTGGCCCCCTAATAATAGTAATATTTTTTTTTAATAATCTGAAAAAAAAAATCTAAATAATTATAATGAATTATTATGATTATAAAAACACCACTGAAAATGTGGGTAATATTAATATAATAAAGTAAATTATTATATACAGTGTATTATTTATGTAAGCACCTTCCATACATTTAAAAGTGCATTCGGTGTTTTTTTCAAGAGACAAAATGGAGTCAGAAATAAAACGGTGAAATATTCAAATAACAAACATGCAATAAATAATAACAGAACAACAAAAATACGCACATAAAATAAACAATAACATCAACGTGTCATCAATTACAACAAAACGATACAAATCTAATGCGGCAGGAAAAGTACGGAAAATAATAAAACGATAAAACTGCTCAGCGGTTATATTTCGTCGATAAAACAAATAAACTTACATCAGCAGCAACATTAATGAACACAGCGTTATGATTAGAAAGAAAGAGAAAGCACTGTGTGATGTCACATCCTCGTCACTGATAAAGCAATAAACTTTCTGAAACTGCTGTATTTCTGTAATATTATTATAACGTAAACATAATTGATCTGTTTGGGGGTTTTTTTTTTAATGAAAAGGTCACATGACCAGCTCATCTCACTGTTCGAATCGGGAACTGCCCTAGCGTGTTAGCGGAACATTCTGGAGGCACTAGATGTCTTAACAGTAACAAAGACGTGGTGAGGATGAGGATGAGGATGAAGAACGCTAAGCCGTATCTGTCCTCACCGTAGAAATGCCCGAAGCCCATGCTGATGGCTATGACGAGGGCGAGGAGGATGCACTTGTTCAGGGTTCCGCTGTTCTGTCGCTGATGTTGGACGCGAGCTTCTCTCTGCTCCTCAGCTTCCACCTCCACCTCATCCTCATGACCATCTCCATCCTGCACACACACACACACACAAAACGTCTTTTCGTCTAGAAGGAAGTGTTTATACTTGTGCGTGTTTGTGTTGAGACACAGAGAGGGGGTTTATGGGTAAATGTCACGTTCACGTTCCCGTGTGTTGTGTGTATTTTTGGTGAAAAAAAGAATAAAAGAAACTGAAGCGTTGTGGATTTAAACACTAGCTGACGTGCTTCGGTGCGCGAGTCGCTTGATACTTCTGAACACCAACGTGTGTCAACACTTCAGTGTCAATACTTGGTTTATAATTGACATTTACGGCATTTGCCAGATAACTGCTCATGCGCAAGCGTGTATTATTATTTTCCCCTTTCTTTCTTCGCGTTTCGAAACGACGTGACGCCCGTGCTGCCTTCCATTTATTTTTCCTACAGTGAAAAACTGAACTTTTTTCCAGATTTTTCGGATCATGAGACGCTGCCCCCTAGTGGTCACGCTCACGTTATGCAAGTATAAATCCACCCTAAATGTTTGCCTACAAACTCGAACCAGCATCCCCGAAACGTTCATACATAAAGATGCTACAACTGCTCAAAAGCATCATTACAGTGTTTCCAAAACTCTGGAGTCTTTACTGCAGAGCTTACTGTTTAGGGGGAGTTTGTTTTAGTCGTGAGGTCATGTGACTCTGCAGCACTGGGACTATTATTATTATGCTACGTGTTTCACCTGCTCTTTCTCCGGCTCTGAACCAGCCGTGTTCCTCCTCAGCCTGCGCCTCCGAACCACCCCCGGGCTGGCCTTCGTCTCGGCGTCCTCGTCTTCCTCGCTGGTGCTACTGGAGCCTCTGCGTGCGGCGCACTCTGCTGGGAAAACTGGAAACGTCACAGCAGTGAAAACACATTAGCTGAGGAATGATGATGATGACAACATACACACACACACACACAGCAATCAGTACTCTAAACACAACCCATTCCAACATGCAGGGCAGAACAACAGGCTGTTTGTGTTACAGAGATGAGCAAATCCAGAATAGGGAAAACATTCTGTGGCTTACGTCATGTTGAAGAGTGAAAAACAATCATAATTAAATAAACAAAACGAACAAAATGTTCACTTAGGGACATGTAGAGCTTAAAACGTCCTTGTAAAACTCAGGAAAAGCTAAACAAACCTTCACCAAGTGCAAAGAAATCTCAAAAACGACCCAAGCATGCAGGACACGGCGCCGGCGCGCAATAAACGATTCGCTTATTATACAAATAACTCCGTTAAAACATTTTATAAGTCGCATAGAGTGTTTATTTGTTCGTCAGTCCAAATCTCCAGAATGCACGGCATTTCTGCAACACTGCAACTCCAACAAAAACAAACAACCCTGCAACCCAAAGCACAAGTGATTCGCTTCCAGCAGCCGAGTCGATTCGGAGTGGAATGGCATCGTGACTCTGCGCGATCGCTGTGTAACAGTATATACATCCTGCTCTACACATTGTTTTGTACAGATGCGATCTCTAAAAGACTGCTGAAAAAAAAAAATCTGCTTAAATTTAGAAACCACAATTGACACTAATGTACACCCCGAACGTGACGAGGTTATGTTCTTTTTTAAAAAACATAGCCTTCTTTGTCTTTGTAAAGTATCGTCAAAGTCAGTTGAACGGTTTGTGTCTACTCTACTACGGTTTTGTTAAATTAAATATCGTGATACGCGATATCGTGTGTTGTCCAAATGTCCTCAAGTATCGTGATACGATATTTCTGTCATATCGCCCAGCCTGAAATAAATCCCTCGTAAATGCCAGTGAAGTCCAATGAATCCACATACTGTCTGTATACAACGCATAATGTCGGTGATACGCAGTGTAGACAGACCGGAATGTTCTGGATTTTACTGGATCTGATTTTCTAAGCAACGGCACCAGATGTGATCCGATTTTCACAGCGTGCTGAAGCGGGAGTGTGGAGAGATAAGCTCGCTAGTTCCAGCTCTTACACTCAAAACACAACAGCAGCAGCAAGGTCATCAGCCTTCCTGTGGCATTACACACACACACACACACACATACACACACACACACACACAGCATGCAGGAAAACACTATCAGTAATGTGGACCAAGGCCATTGGCTGAAAGTTTCATCACACTGATCTGGCAGAACCTGTTTAGTTCACAGTGACATGCACATGCACATGCACATACACACACTCACACTCACACTCACACTCACACTCTCTCTTTCTCTCTCGGTTTCATAAGCTGTTGTAATATCACAGGATGTTATGCCACGTTGCTCAAGATCCAAGCACACACACACACACACACACACACACACACACACACATGCGGAGCACCTGAGAGACAGGGGATGGTGTGCAGCTGCTGTGTAAAGCATCTGACACTCCTACAAAACACCCGTGTGCTCCTCAGCCAGTCTGCTGCCGTCACACGGAGAACCATCACTGCGGCCTTATATCCATTCTTATAATAATAATAATAATAATAATAATAATAATACACAAATCACACGCATTCAAGAAGGGGAAACCGCTCCAGATATTTATATGGAAAATCACCTCATGTACCAAATTCTACTTCCTATTCCGTTCTGGGAATCTCAGGACGCGTTCACGGATTCGAAGCCTTAACCATTTTGCTTCCACGAACGAATAATCCGCCCTTCTGCTCAGCACGTACGACCGCTACTAAACGCTGTAAACGTAAACACGGAAACGTCCGCGCGTACTTCCCCTCGTCTTTGCGTACTCGGTTCCAGAATCAATCAGCTGCTAGAATTCCTCAGATCTGCGCATTTATACCGACGCTAAAGTGCCAAAGTCAAAGGAAGACCTTTTCGACTACGGTGAGGACGTTTTGTTTTGGCGATGAAACTCCCTTCCGTGTCCGTTTTCTTATTCTACAGTAACGCTAGCTAGCTAGCTAGGCGAACTAGCGTAGATAATGAAAATGAAATACAAACGCCTTTTACTACGTGTGTGCAGTGGAATAAACACGCTAAACAGATGAGCGTTAGTAAACGTGCGCACTAGCCGCGAGATCGCTCCAGGCTCTGAAGAAACGTCTATTGAGGTAATGACGAACAACAAAGAAGAAGAAGAAAGATTTTAGTAAGTCGAGACGGTGAGGTCGATGCAACGGCCATCCGTATCCGGGAGCCGAGAGAGCTAAATCAGACGTGCTCTCTGGGCGGGATGGGCGTAGACGTACTCTCTCTCTCCACTGTCAATCACAGGGACACTAGCCAATCGTGGGCGTCTGTAAGCTCGTGTATGCGGAAGAGGGCAGACGGCGCTTCCGTCCGAAGATACGGGAGAGCCGGAGGGTGGGTGGTGGGAATTGGCAAGTGACTAAATTGGTGAGAAAAACATGGGGGGAAGAATAGATTTGCCGTGGCCACGCTTTATGGATAACTCTAATCAGCAATAACACGTGATGAGATATAACAGTCTGATAAAGATATATATAATATATATATTCTGAGACAACATACAGTATCTCTCCGGATCTATTATATCGTGCCGGCTGAATGATTCTGATGTAGCTCGACAACACCACGGACATATTTTCTGCTTTAATATCCATCATTTGCAATAAATAAATAAATAAATAACAGAATAGAGATCTGCTTAGCATTTAGCTAGACGGCTGGTAACACTTCTCTGGTTTCAAAGGGTTAAATCTGGATGATGCTTTAGGTCATATTTATGCAGATTACATAGAACATTCTAAAGGGTTCACAAACTTTCAAGCACCGTGTGTGTGTGTGTGTGTGTGTGTGTGTGTGTGTGTGTATGACTCACTCGTCTCTGCAGCACTGAACGTGTACTGGCTGCTTGACGACGTCCCCAAGTAGAGCTCCTCGTTCCCCGTTTCCTCGTCCTCCCTAGCAACAGGCTCCTCCCACACCCCGAGCTCCGCCTCCCTGGCGTCGCCAAGGGTGACGATGTCAGAGTGATCGCTGGAAGAGCAGAGATGCACATGGTCCTCTAGACCCGCCTCCTTTCCCACCTACACACACACACGCAACAGGAGTGATTCAGGAATAGGGATGTCACGATGTCTTTCCTCTCTCTGCCTCTCAACGAGCCGGGGGCGGAGCTAAACTCGTCGCCATCTTTTGTAGTTTTCCCCGTGTGCTTCTTCTTCTTCTTCACCACTTGTGGACCGACTAAAACACTTACGTGTATTTGCTGCCCCCTTCAGATCCGGAAGAATCGCAACCCGGTACCTTCATTACCAACAGTACCTACGCTACTACAGAAAGACAAGTACCGTCACGTTTTAAGAATGTTGGTACCGACTTGGTACCGAAAGTATCGGTTCTCGTGACATCCCTATTCAGAAAGCGTTCGCAACGTGCAGCAGGAACCCAGGACTACATCGTGAACGTCTGTTTCCCTTGAAGAGTACAAACGTACTTCCCTTTAGCCGCACGTACTGTATGTGTGCCAGGGTTCACGTACTCGCTCGCGTATCTTCTGTACATCGGGAGGATTAAAAGAAGCGTTGAAGCTAGACGTCCCTGTCCGTCTGGTTTATAAGTCGTACTTGAACCATTTAAAGTTGAACCACATTAAACACCCCGACGAGCTTCGTTTCTCTTTAAGACGTTCCGCCATCGTTGTGATCGTCGTCACGACCTGCGCCTCACGTTTAAGGGGCTTTTAAAATACAAACACTGACTGTAACAATAGTACAGTAGTGTAGTATGTGATTAGAGACCCAACGCTAATGTGTTTAGTCACGTGCTAACGCGTTGTCACATGGTGCTATTATACTTCCTTCGCTACTATTTACGCTGGTACAAACACGTAGCCGGTATAAATCAGTCTTTAGTGTATTATAAAGCATTTAACTAGCCAACTAGCTGACCATATGTTACTCTTTTACATTACTGACCCACTTTTTAGCCTCATAAATTATGTTTCCAGGCCACTAAATCATGGTTAAAGCGCAGCTATTATGGTTTTGAAACGTGCCAAATTTACCTAAAGGTCTCATACGATAGATTTACGTGCATCCGAGGTCGAAAAACTCTTTAACGTGCTCATAATTTAAACTGCAGCGTTACCCTTTCCCCCTCCATTGTCACAAACGACTCGTTAAATGATCCGTTCTAAATGATTCGTTCTAACCTCCTCCTTTCAGAGAGCATACTCTGCTCTGATTGGTCAGACGACTCAGTCGGTTGTGATTGGTCTACCGACTTTTTACATTTCACAAACGGCTACGTATAGAACACACTACATGAAAGGGAATATCTGAAAAACCATAACTATGACGTAACGGCTTTAGAATGCTTTAGGAATCAGACCGTACCTGTTGCCCGGGCTCGGCTTCCAGCGCCGTCTCTAACTCCTTAATCGTGACGTCCAAAGAGGATTGTTCCACCGCCTCCGCGTCCGCGTCTGCAAACACGTTTAGGACGAGTCCATCAGGTTAGTCAAGATGCTACTGATTACATCAACATAAAAGACGCTTACGCTTCAGTTCACTGTTGAAGATTTCACCGTTTTACAGAGAAAGCTGGGGCCGTGATCCACTTTATGAGTGGAATTTATAACGATGTGACGTTACTACAACATCTGGAGCGTCACCTTGTAAAGAAACGGGCTGCTCTGGCGCAGAAGCTCCAGCTGCCTCTTCTGGATCATAATCCGTCACGATGTCGGGTCCCAGAGTCTCGATATCCGAGCCCTGAAGAAAAGACATAAATAAACACTTTTTAAAATGGACTATGAAGCGAAAACAAGCGTCACGATATGGAACTGCGGGCGGACTAATACAGCTTCGATAAACGTTAAGAAATGCTGAATCCTGGATTCTGATTGGTCAGGAGGTGTTTACACTTTTCGGTTTTCTCGCTAACATGACAAGCCGTGCTCTTTTGTCTTATTAACTTCAAGAGAGAGAGAGAGAGAGAGAGAGAGAGAGAGAGAGAGAGTTGCTATAACGTAAGTGAGAACAGGAACTAACTTGCTTCATGACATTAAATGCATCTATGAACGGATAAAAAGAACGACATGGAGGTCATTATCAAATTAAAAAGCTGTAATAGTTAGCAAATCATTGCGGTGTAAGAGGAATTAATAAAACACTTTGGGATTTAGTGTTGTAGGAACATTATCAACTAATTTTGGAGAAATATAACCAATAAGTGCATAATCAGATCCACAGCAAGCTGTAATGAGAATTAATCAGATTAGAATCTGTGGGTTTTTAAATATATATATTATATATATACATACATATATTATTATATAAGACTCACCTCGTTGCTGATGACGGTCCATCCGCACGAGGACTCAGTGTCACTCGAGCTTTCCGACATGTCACCGGGTGTAAAAACAAGCCTCGGAGCTATGGAGGAAACACAAAGCAGCATCTCAGCAACATCTGTGAGAGCATTTGCTTATGAAAATGAGCCTGTTCACATCTGTACGCATTAAAGCCGTGTTTACGTGCGCTCTGATGATAATGTCATGCCAAACACCCCAGCCTGGTAAATGATTACATAGAAATAAAGCTAGGAGGGAGGAGGAGGGGGGGTTCCAGAGAAAGCAGGACGGAAGAAAACAATCCCAGGTGCAGCTGCAACACGCTTTATTAAAGGTGCAGTTCAGAAAATCATGGGATTTTGCCCACGGTGTAAATCTGGTGTATCTTTCAACCCCAGAGGTCCCGTCAACACGTTATAAGCACGGAGAAATCTTTCCTTCCGTTAAACTTTAGGAGGCGGGGCCTAAGGGGCGGAGTCGTCTGAACCTCACATGACTCGTGGGTCCAATAAAGGTTCTAATCCGGCCCACCGAATGAATTTATAATCCGTGTTCTGTATTAAAATCGCTTTGTGTGAAACTTAATGAAAAGATTTGGATAAAGAGCTAGTCCGTGGTATTCCGCTAGGGGGCGAAATAGAGCGATTAACAAAAAATAATGTATTTCTTTGCAGAAAAAAGGCCTACAAGACTGTTACAGTTAAACTGTTCCGCATCGGCTCTGATCACCCTGCGCTGTTTCTTCATAACGATGACTCACAGCTGCACTTGTCTGAACTGAACACCAACTAGTTTACAGTTGGTGTAAACCTAACTATGACATGTTTTGTAGTGACATTATTATTATTATTATTATTATTATTATTATTATTACACATTATACCACTGCTCTGTTGGATTCCGGACTGTGATTGGTGTTGATTAATCTTCGATAACAGCAGCTCTGACAGTAATGCAGCTGCAAATCACAGCTTCATATGTATAAATATGTTATCGTATCCATGGTAACAGCTCACGTTGTACAGCGTAAAATTCGTTGATGTGTTGAGGTTTTCTGTAAGACGAAATGTGTTTATTGAACGTTTAGGGAAGGAGTCTCCAATGTCAGAGGTACACCTATAACTAAGTTTTACAGGACACATTGCGGTTTCTCGGTAACCGTCATATCATATCATTTAATTTGACTGAATTACCCACTTAGGTAGATTCTCCTGTTTTTTTTCTAAATCACTGCTCAATACAAAATGGCTTCCTCCTCCCTATACAGCACCTTATATAATATATATGAATTTTATACTCGTTATAGTCCACTTTATATTAAATACAGAGCCATGTCATATTCAGGACAGAATATCTAACAGACTCTGACAATATTCTACAACTGCAGCAGGTACAACATACCAGCTATCGCCAGCGCAAGTATCGCGATACTTCACAGTACCGCTGTATAAACGAGACCAAATATCGCGATAACACACTGATCAACAGTACCCGGCAAAAATAGCCAGTTCTTAACTTTTCTCTTGACGCTCCTCGATACCTTTTACAAAGTTACCGTAAAAACATAAAACATAACATATCATTTAAGCAAACAGAAAGATTATAGCTTTATGTTGCTATAGTAACCGCTTGTTTTTTTTTTCCACCTGAAAGCACAATTTGGTGCCGGAAATCTGCATCCTAATCGTATTGTTATGGCCAGTTAACATTAAACTACGACATATCGGTTCATTCCAACCACAAATTAAAAGATTTAAGTGCTGACATTTGCGAGCTCTGTAACTGCGCCATCGGCAATTATTAATCTTCGCCGATTCTCAGCTGTAAATGAGCTTAAAGAGCGAGTGCAGGCCTGCTAACGACACACACAGATAATCCTATAATCGTCCAGCTTCAGAAAATTGCAGGCTGCACACTACAAGAGCTGCTGCTCAGCTGTTTCCCCGCAAACACCGCAGAGCCGTTCAGGAAAAGTCTACCGCACCGCATAGACGCGGTTATTGCTTCAAGCACGTGACCAAACATCTTCTTAGCGTTACCTCAAAAAGACAGATATATTGTCTTTATCCGGAGAAAGAAAGGAAATGTCCTCGGTGCAAAGCGACTCTCTTTCTTCGATGTTACACGCCTCAAAACATCAACACTGCCTTTGAGAGTGCGACCAACAATAACTATACGACATGTCCACGCATCATGGGAGATGTAGTTCTTTTGTAAACTCCGCCGCAAGACATCAAGCGCGCTGGGTCACCGGATTTAATACAACTCCCAGAATGCAACAGGAGTGACGCGAACCAGGAAGTGTATTTAATATTGGATTGTCATTTGTGTTTCTGTCAGAATGCATGTTATTACGTCGTTTTTTTTGTTTGTTTGTTTGTTTGTTTTTTTTTGTTTTTTAAATATAAATCCCGAATAATGAAATTATAATCAAATCTCCGTTTCCCGGAAGTAAGAACGGGGAAATAATCATTTTATTTGTTGTTTTTTTTTTTAATTAATCGAATTATAGTGTATGAAAACTTTTACGTATGAAAATATAAAACCCTGCAAAGATAACATTATTCTTTTTTAAATTAAAAAATATAATAATATAATTATAGGACAATTTGATATTACACTATCGCGCCCAATCATAAACGGACTTCCGCAAAAATGTCGCTGTTACCATAGTAACGTCTTGTCGCCTCCACCAAGGCCTTTACAGAAGCGCTGTTTATTATTTTTTAAATTATTTTTTTCTTTATTTATTGTTTTTCACAATTCATTTAAAAAATACACATAAGTAATTTTATATACCGTACCATCGTTATTAAGAAGCGTTACTACTACTACAATAAAATAAACATTGCTGTTGCCAAGGAAACGCACCTACAACAAAGGCCCTCGTGTCAGCAGTGCAGCAGCTGTCTGTAGCCACCGTCCATGAAGGTTAGTTGGAGACTTTTACATGAATGTTTTGCATTAATGTACAATTAATATCTTTATTCAAATTTTCCTAAACCTTTATATATTTTTATATTTATTCCCATAGTTTACATAGCTTTGTAGTGTATTTTTTGTATGCTTCTCATTTCATAACTTTCTCTCTTGTTTATCTTATTAATATTATTTTATTTCTTGTGTTTACTGTTGTTGTTATTATTAGGCTCCAGTACACCAAGACAAATTGCTCGTACATGTAAACCCACGGTAACATGGCGATAAAGGTGATTCTGATTCTGATATTTCGCCGCTGTAAAGATTTAACGGCTCTTGGATGTGATTTTCAGGATAAAATGTACCAAACTGAGGAACATCGACAGGATCACGGTGCTCCGTGTCGGAACCTTGGGAACCCTGTGTTCTCCTGCATGCTGAAGACATCAGCCGACGCGGAGCTTCTGTACAGGACCACGTCCGGCGAGTACGGATCTCGAGCCCCGACCTACGAGTCGTCCCCGTGTGTGTATCACCCGCTGTCTCAGGCTTTCTCCAAGCACCTGGGTGCGTGTGGGATGTCCCGGGACACCTCGTTCAACACCAGCCTGGACCGCAGCAGGGTGTGTGACTGCCCCAATTTACACAACACCATCTGAGATACCATCAGTACCCAATCAGTACCGCTCTGTGTGGGTGGATGAGATGATGAGACGACAGATCTTCAGAACCAGCCTTTTTAGGCACACACTTTTTAGGTGTCCGTCTTGTACGAGCTGCGACAGTATAATGTTATGAATTTGCAGTGCGTCCTTTTGGCCTCGTAATAAAAATGAAATGCATTTAAAGAGGAATGTGGCTTTTTGAGTAAAATCTCAGTAAAATAGAAATATTTTTTTACACAACAGGTACATTACATTAATGAAGGATGGTCGTGATATGAAATCTCACAGAAGCGAAAATCTAATATCTATCAATACTGTGACAAAGAAGCTATTAGATCTGAGCAGTGTATTATATTACACTGCCCTCCACTAATATTGGCACCGTTGGTAAATATGAGCACAGAAGGCTGTGAAAAATTGTCTTTATTGTTGAACCTTTGGATCTTTTGTTAGAAAAATTCACAAAAATACTCTGCTGTCATGGATATCAAACAATTCCAAACACAACACAGGTTTATCAATATGTATATATTGTTGCACACCTATATTTAACAAAGATTATATATATACATACATATATGTGCACTATTCCCCGTGATGAAACGTGAGCAAGCCGTAACCCACGTGAATTCTCTGACTCATATTTTTCTCTCTCGCTCATTCCTTTTCTTTTTTTTTTAAAGGGATAGAAAAGTTCTGAGATTTTGAGAAGAGATAGACAGGAAATGAAGCGTCTTTTTGTTTCTTTACACAGACAAACGACATGCAGTCTTTCGCTTAAGATAATAGAGGCTGACGGCGCGGTTCACAGGCGCCATATTTATATCACGAGACGCGCGTAATTGCCTCGTCGCTTGATCACGGCAGGCCTATAAATAGGCATGATTTTACACAAGCTTCAGATACCAGTCAAGCGCGAGAGGTGCTCCCATAGTGTTATGCTAAACGCAACGTGAAGACCCCTTTGAAAGGGAACACTGCCGGTATTATAAAAGATAAAACACGCCATCACTCATGTTTAGGACTCGGTAAGCATCGGAACGGACTTTTCCCTAGTCATTTTGAGCTCGGTCTGGTGCCTTGAACGATCTCCCGGATCTTCTCCGTGTCTGCCTGCAGAGCCTGGTTGTGTGGATCGATCCTGAGAGCAGCCTGGTAGTCCTGAAGCCCTGTGGATGAAACGGAAAAGCACTCAGACTGTTGTGATCGAAGGGTTTAAATCTGATCCTAAGGAGCATGCTCGAATTATACAGTATTAAAGGAGTAATGAGGAGGAAAGAGGGTTCACAACTTTCAGGCTTTCATCAGTAACGTTAACACGATCCTGAACACCGCCCATGGTTCTAGGAGTAATTGAGTAAGCTTAGCCTTTCACAGTACAACAGCCTGAAAACACAGAATTCATGACTTTACATGCATTGTGCATCTTAAATTGCTGCAAATCCAAGCAAAAATACCTGCAGTACAGCCATCATGGCAGGCCTGGCTGTGTCACAAAAGAGTGAAGAAGGCGTGGCCCTTGTGTCTGTCTGTCATAATGAAGGAGGCATGGTCTATGAGCCTGTTAGTTTTAGAGGAGACGTGGCCTTTGTGCCTGTCAGGCCAAGTGAAGGAGGCGTGGTGTTTGTGTCTGTCTGTCCTAGTGAAGTGGGCGTGGCATTTGTGTCAGTCCTAGTGAAATAGGCGTGGCCTCTGTGTCTGTCTGTCCTAGTGGAGGATGTGTGGTCTTTGAGCCTGACGTGCTGAGGCATGTCCTTTGTCTGTTTGTGAAGGAGGCGTGGCCTTTGAGCCTGTTAGTGTTAGAGAAGGAGGCGTGGCATTTTTGTCTGTCAGTCCTAGTGAAGGAGGCGTGGCCTTTGTGTCTGTCAGTCCTAGTGAAGGTGGCGTGGCCTTTGAGCCTTCTAGATTTAGAGAAGGAGGCGTGGCCTTTGAGCCTGCCAGATTTAGAAAAAGGAGGTGTGGCCTTTGAGCCTGCTAGATTGAGAAAAGGAGGCGTGGCCTTTGAGCCTGCTAGATTGAGAAAAGGAGGCGTGGCCTTGGAGCCTGCTAGTTTTAGAGAAGGAGGCATGGCCTTTGTGTCTGTCAGTCCTAGTGAAGGAGGCGTGGCTTGAACAACACTGAACTGCACTGAATCTCAGCTTATCACACTAAACCAGCACTCCATTACGTTGAACGTAACGTTCATGCTTCAGATCACTGGTCATGTCAGGAGATGTCCATCATCCAGCCTCAGCAGAAGAGTTCCACAGGCTTATGAATGTTCACGTGGCTCTGTGTTCTGTTGTAAACTGTACCTTCTACATAGAGCTCGAGCTGACAGAAAGCGGTTCCTCTCCTCACGTGGGCCTTCATCCGGGCTGCAGCGTTAGCAGAGACGGCTGGCGTGAGCAGCTCCAGAGCCTACAGCAGTTACAGCAACGTATAACCAACTAACTAACTACATGACGCGCTAGTTATTGGTATGAGATGTACTTCATGGTAAAATCCACAGAACAACACAGTGAAGAGGAAAAGTCTGACCTGAGAACTGTCCCAGATGGCTTTGTGCAGGTTTCTCAGCTTCAGATGACAAGCTGCTCGGTTGGAGAACAGAGCAGGAATCCGGCGGTTGAGTTTGATGGCCAGGTCGTAGGCGTTGACCGCGGCCTGGTAGTTCCCAGCGGCGAAGAATTTACTGCGCAACACAGGAACGTCACGTGAGAAGCATAAAACAGCCCGGATTCCAGCAGCTGCAACATCTGTCTTCTGAACTCAGTGCAGTTTTGTTATTACTGAAGATCTCTCGCAAGATGTGAACACATGCGAAGTGAAGATTGGAGGCGTGTGATAATTCTGCTGCTCATTTAAAATAAAATAAAAAACACTCTCTTTATTTTAAAGAAACCATTAAGGGAAATGTACTTCAGGCAGAAAGCCTAGCAACCTCGCATCTTCTTCTATTTCAGATCTCAATATGAGTGAGAAGGAGGTGCTGTGATCGTCTGATGTCTGTCTGTGTGTGTGTGTGTGTGTGTGTGTGTGTTGAGTAATACATACTCTCCTTTATCCTTGAGCCAGTCAGGGTTTCTCTCCTCCTCCGTCAGATCATCCAGCTCAGCCAGATCAGCGTTCACCGCCCGTCTCGCCTCGGCCTGCTGCCTGAGCCACTACACACACACACACACACACACACTGCATGATAACACCTGCAAGTAAATAACTTCCAGTAAACACCACGTGTTCTTTTGTTTCCTGGATGGACGTTCCTTGTCAGCGTGACTGATAAAAAGCAGCGTTCGGGACACACCCGAGATCTATCATCACACACCTGTAATTACACCCAGTGCAGGGTGTAGGAGTAATTACAGAGTATTACTGGATGTGTTTAGAAAAGAGAAAAGCACCTCTTCTTCCTGTTGGACGTAAGACTCTCGTGAGGGCGTGGGCAAGACCCGGGGGGTGAAGCTGACCTTCACGCAGCTTGTTGATCTCGGAGCAGGAAGATCCACCTGTCTGGACTTTTTCCCACTGCTCATCTCACCTGAGAGGGAACTTCATTAGCTTTGCACTAATCATCAAACCACAGGGAACAAAAATCCCAGATCGAACCCAATTGGTGTTTTTGGACAACAGTCTAAAGTTGAAAAATCAATCAATTAAATTAAATAAATTCGACAACGTACACACGGATTTCTCCTTTCTCGGTTCAGAGTGGGCGGGGCCAAGCTTGTGGAAATTTCACGTGCACCATGTAAGGAATGAAACACTCAGAGTGTCGCGCTGCTACCGGAAAGCAATCGACATGAGGCGGAGCTACTGTTACTACCCTGGCGTTGACTGTTTTCCTACAACAGAATGTCCTCAAGTGTTTTAAAAATTTCTATCAATTGAAAAGAAAAAAAAAAACCACATCATACTTTTTATCCATTTATAGCTACATTTAATGCAACAAGTTATTTCCTTAAGCTTTCTCTCTCTTCAATTTAACAAAACAAATACTATACATATCGTTACTATAGAAACGATAACGTATTAGAACGGGATATTGCTATTGTCAGAAAATTAATCAACACCTTCTGACCAATCAGAATCCAGAATGTTTTGCTTTTTATTTCTTTCTTTCTTTCGTTCTTTCTTTATTTTTTTACCTTCAGCTCTGCTCGGGTTTCGTACAGGTGCTATAACCTTCTCAGGCTTTCTGCGCTGATGAACTTGCTTCGTCTCCTGCTCGGCTGCTTCCTGTAGCCTTCGTCGAGCCTCTTCTTCCTCTTCCGCTTCCTTCTGCTTCTCTTTCCAGGACTCCAGCTCCTTTAAGGCTCTCGCACACTCTTCGTCCTTCATCCTCTGGATTCTCGCTCGCTCCTCTTCCTCGATCTGCACACAGAAGACCAGTAAACCTGCAGCCCTGGAACTGTTTACACACACACGAGTGTCCAGTTCATCTCAAACGATCCTGGTTGTAAACCAAGCCTGCCGTCTGTTCATTCCTTTCAAGGGATTCATTTTGAGGGAACCTGCTGCTGCTTTAGATTTTATACAAACCGACGCGGTCGGAAGAGACGCATCGTTTTTTTAACAAAAATATAGGCGTTATTTAATCAATCGGACAAAAATAAAACGTTAAATAATAGCTACAACGTGCTGGATGACGTGCTATTCTATTCTATTCTATTCTATTCTATTCTGTGTGCTGCAGAATAATCAGTGTGGACGCCATTTTGTTCAATTAAACCAGTCATTAACGCGATAATTACTACTAGGACGATTCATGCAGCGATAATCTGGCGACATACAAGACTCCCGTTAGACTTATTTCGATGCTCGCCATCTTCTCTTTCATACATCCTCATATTAGTGTTTTTAATTTCAGAACGATTTTTAAATCGCCCCGTGTTTTTATAACACGTCGCAGTACATTCCAGAAAATACAACGAATGCTATTTCCTTCTCGGGTCCGTATTTTCTATCCCTGATTTTTTCCGGGTTTAAAGGCAAGCGGTCTAGGCGCTGTCGAAGATCTAGAACGCTTCTACCTGGTAAGAGCGTCGCTATGGTTACGGTGTGCGCTTCACAACAGCCACTTCGGGAAACTCTGGCAAGTTTGAAAGCAAGTTAAAGCTTAATTGTTTCCCCCAGCCGAGCCATCGTGTCCACTGTGACATGACTCAGGAGCGGAAACATCTGATTTCTGTGCCGTCGCTGTCCGTTAATAAGATCATTATAACCTTCATCATGGTCTCCAGTGTGTACTTCCTCTCCTGATGAATCCTCAGGACTTTCTCTTCCTCTTTCTCCATCGCCTTCTTCTGGCTCTTGATGACGGCTCCTTCTCGAATCTCTTTCTGTTTGTCTTTCCCTGGAACATTTAGGTGTGTAAGGAAGTTTAATGTCACGGCAGATCCCGTGCGTGTGGCGTCACTGTAATGTTTGGGAGAATGAAGTTCACACACCGATGTTTACACTGAGCCGCTCCCAGAGGCCTGCTGTCTTTTTGGGCAGTGTGAAAAGCGCGACGCCGTTTCCGATTTTCGCCACGCTTTTCTCTTCGTCTATCGGCGCGAAGAAGAAGGCCTCGAACAGAAACGGAGGGAAACTGACCTGAGGGAATAAAGAGGCGCAGCCGTTAATGTCTCACGGTCGTGCTGGTGGAGGAAAATAATCCGAACGGGTGCTGTGATGAAACGGAGTCACTGCTAACCACATGAAGCAAAGTGTTTTATTCCTTTTACATCACAGCCATTTGCCAAAGATTACAAAATGTTATCTATAGAAGAATGACAAATTGTATCCTTTTTATCCGTTTATATTTACATTTAATGTTGTGGAAGGTCCACGAAACAAGCTAATTCCTGTTACACTGTAAGTGTTGACATTTCTCTATATATCCATCTATCTATCTATTTATCTATCCATCCATCTATCTGTATATCCATCTATTTATAGATCTATCTATCCACCCATCTATCTATCTATTTGTCTGTCTATCTATCTATCTATCTATTTATCCATCTATCTGTCTATATATCCATCTATTTATCTATCTATATCCATCCATCTATCTATCTTTCTATCTATATATCATCTATCTATCTATCTATCTATCTATCTATCTATCTGACTATCTATATATCCATCTATTTATCTATCTATATCCATCCATCTATCTATCTATCTTTCTATCTATATATCATCTATCTATCTATCTATCTATATATATATATATATATATATATATATATATATATATATATATCCATCCATCCATCCATCTATCTATCTGACTATCTATATATCCATCTATTTATCTATCTATATCCATCCATCTATCTATCTATCTATCTATCTATCTATCTATCTTTCTATCTATATATCATCTATCTATCTATCTATCTATATATATATATCCATCCATCCATCCATCTATCTATCTGACTATCTATATATATCCAACAATCTATCTATCTATCTTTCTATCTATATATCCATCTATCTATCTGACCATCTATATATCCATCTATTTATCATCTATCTATCTATCTATCTATCTATATATATCCATCCATCTATCTATCTATCTTTCTATCTATATATCCATCTATCTATCTATCTGACTATCTATATATCTTTCTATCTATCTATCTATCTATATATCCATCTATCTATATATCCATCTATCTATCTATCTATCTATCTATCCATCATGACAGTATTCTCAGTAAGACTTCCTTATAATTGGTCTGAGATATTATTATTATTATTATTATTATTATTATACGTGGCTAGTCACTGGTTCATTTGAACTAATCTAAAGCTTCATGACTGAACGTGAAAAACGTGAAAACAAAGAACGAATGACGTAACGAATGACGTAACGAATGACGTAATTGACAAAATGATGTAAATCTAGCAGCATTTTCAATACAGCTATTATATACTATAAGATTCTATACTATAACTATATAAACAAATCCAGGTGTTAAACCTGACTTGTGATATTAGACTTTTAATAATCTCAAAGTAAGAAATCATTTCACTTCCTAACGTATCATTTTCGCAGAGTAAATAAATAGATTTTTTTGTTGTTGTTGCTAAATATTCTAATGTTGTTGTGTTACAGTGAGTGTGGTTAGAGTGATTATCTCACTAGCCCTGAACTTCCGGAAGTCCTCAGCTCACCTTCAGATACTCCTCCGTGCACGTAACGTCCACTTTCCCCGGTTTAACGGCTTTTAACGGCACGCGGACACACACCGTGCTCTCGGTCTGGGTCCAGGTGTGATCACTGATCAGGAGCGGCATGTTGGTGCTGATGATGATGATGATGAAGAACCTTGGGAGAACTCTCACCAGCTTCTTCGGCGTTTGTTTACAAAGCAGGCTGTAGAACGCGCGTGGTTGCTATGACAACGTCCTTTGTTGCCGTTTGAGCTCTGAAGGCTGAATTCCAAACCCGAGTCCTAGTGCACTACATACAGCGGAGAAACAAACACACACACACACACACACACACACACACACACACACACACACACACTGTCACTACGCTATCGTAGGCAGTGTGGGACATTGAGGATGCGATCTGATCAAACAGGTTTCCGTTTAAATTTAGAGAGACACTACAGGGTGATTTCCGGCAGGTTGAAAAAAAAAAAAAAAAGTATAATAGATATTTTCTTTATTTGCGGCAGCAGCAGTATGTAAAAAAAAAATAAAAAAAAAAATCAGACATTATCTCAAAAGTCTGTCTTTCTGTCAAAATAATGACTTTCTGTGCATTCTGTTAGAAACCTGACCTATGAAACTTCCAACTTATCTAAAAAAAATTCTGATTTATCTCAAAGTTCTGATTTATGCTAAAATTCTGATTTATCATCTCAAAATTGAGTTCTCCAAATTCTGATTCATTTTAAAACGACGATTTATCATCTCCAAAATGACGACCTGTTTCTTATTTTCCGCGATTATGATTCAGTCGTTTAAGATCAGTTCCGTGTGATGGTTCTGGGTTCCTGTCCATGATTTTGTTTTTGTCTAGGTGTTTTTCTTATTGGTGTTGGTTGGGTACGTTGCTTGTACGTACACACGAGTATAAAACCCAACTGTATAAAACCCAACTTATGTTTAGACTAAGAAACGATGTGGTGCCCAGGGTGTCTTCGCACGCATCATAATCCCTCTCTTTGACTATACCCTGGCTCTTGGTCTCCTGATTCTACAAGCATCTTAATTCTGGTGAAGCTGAAGCAATTTTATCATCCAGAAAAGATTTACATCAGTGCACATAAACATTTTTGGCTTATTATCTCAAAACTATGAACTATTATTTAAAAATGATGACTTATCTCAAAATGTGTGCGCATTTTTATATATATTCCATTCAATCACATTCAGAAAAGGAAACCTACACATGTATCCGCACGTCAGTTTGATTCGCTCCACTATTCATATTCTCTCTGAAACCAAACATCAAATATCCTTTTGGTCTTGTCCTAAGGGTGTACAAACTTTTACACTTATTAAATAACCAATAATAGTGAATATGAATGGAAAAACTGTTGATCTCAGGAGCAGACGTGCTGAAAATAAAAATAATAATAATAATAAAAAACTCTGAGATGATAGAAATCCATTTATTTAGCATCCATAAATCCTGGACCGATATATTCTGTGCAATTTCTTCTACCTTCAAGTAACAAACCCTCATATAAAACAGAATAAACCAGTAAAAGAAACACCATTAAATGATCATCGAAGAGGATTTTAAAACATTTTAGTGCACACACTCAATAATAAGTGTGCTTTATTATTATTATTGTCATCGCAGCTCTCATCTCTCTCTCTCTCTCTCTCTGCTACATTAATCACAATTCCATTAAGAAATAATAACAAATGGCACAGTGGAGGAAATATATGGCAAAATGCAGCGACGTCAAGTGCACACAGAGCACAAGCAAAGCAGAAACGTTGGCCAAGACCCGACGACACGCCGTTCAGAAAGCGGAACCGGGCAGAAAAACGATCCTCGCTACATTCGGCACCGTAACACATTTCATTCTTCCTTCGCTCCTCCACGACTGAACAACGTGATCTCATCGAGCGTTCGTTCCTCCCCCCGCAGATGAGCAGGGAATTTAATAAATACGATACTTATCTAATAAAGCCGTTAAACTAGCGCGTAGAACACGTCTGCGGTTTGTCCCTCGCAAAAATTCCGCGCTTAAAATCCGAAATAAAACACGACGACAAGACATGCTGATAGTATTACAACAATTTATCATCATCATCATCATCTCTTCCTCCTCCCTCCACGAAAATGAAAAATACTGACGTTAGGTTCAACGTAAAAGCGTCTCTCAGAAACATCGCAGCCGTCTGTGAGCTCGCGTATGAGGAAGAGGGCCGATAGTGCTTTCCTCCGAGCGTGTTACTCCGCCCTTTCGTGTGATAGGGGAGAGCCGGCTCGGGGGCGGGAATTACCCAGGAACAAATAAGAAAGCAAAGGTGAGGATTTATTTATTTATTTTTTTAAATACTAATATTAGAATGAATTTCTACAGCAGAAGATGGAGAGAACGGTTACGCGCAGGCAAAAGGAAGACGTCTGACCTCAGCGCAAACCCCAACGTCAGGGTTGATTTACACGAGAGATTTTACCGGACTAAACAGACCAGCGACAGACGGGAGAAAAAAAAAAAACAACAACAAAAGTCGTACGTGTTGAAAGGAAGAGACACTTTTCATAGCCACTATTTTGGTTACGCTAGTTAATTAGCGACAGCGCTATTAAGGACGGGCGATACGACGATATAAACATCATCATGATACGATTACGATACGTGACTACGTTTCTATGATACACACTGTGCATCAATACTGAACAGGAGTGTTGATTTAATGATGTTTTAGTGTCTACAGGAATAAATTAACGCTCGAGACGCAGGGGGAAAGATCTGCAAAAATAAAACATCACAGTTTCTTTCTTTCAAACTTTAAACACCAGCGTGCAGTTTTTTATTTTAAATATATGTGTTATTTCAGAAAAGCATTGCTGTTCAGAAAATCACCACCGTAGTGAAATTATAGTCGTATCGTCCAGGATTACTCACTATTGCAACATTTTCCAGAGAAATAGGCGGGGCTTAAACAAACAACCTAGAACAGCGTTACGAGAGTTGAAAAACTGGACGTCTCGCTTTATGTACCGGTTAAGTTTAGGTTCCTTCGGCGATAAATATGAGTTGTGGCTGCGTCAGGATACAGGTTTAACAAAATCAAGTGTGGATTCCCGATTTCTTAAAAAAACAAGGTACAATTTTGCAATTTTTCATGGCACATTACTTTTGACATCTGAAGAAAACCCAGAGAAAACAAAGAAGATCTGCAGGTTAAAATGTTGAACGCACACACACACACACACACACACACACACACACACACACACACACACACACACACACACACAGAGTTCAGGTTTGTCCCTCGCTGTTTGCCGCAGCCGAGCCGGACCCCTCCCTCGTTTTGATCAGCTGCGCTCCTTCTTTCTCGTCCATGCAGGCGTCGCAGCCCCACACGGCGGCCGTCTCGGCCGTCAGCAGGTTGTAGGCCGTCTCCGTCATTCCCGTACACACGCGGTGGAACCACTTCTGACACGAGGCCTCGCACAAGATGGCCTCCTGATCATCGTTCACTTCGCCCAGGCAGATCCCACACGGGTACATGGGCTCGGACGGGGCGGAGCCACTCAAACGATTTCTCTTGCTATTGGCCGAGCCGGTTTTGTTGTGCGCGGGCCGCCGGTTTCTCTCTCCGCTGTTCTCGGCGACAGGTTGAGGAGACTTCTTTAGCGGTTCGGTGTTGGGGTGGAGGACACCGTTGATCTTCTCCACACCTCCTTCTACACTGGATCTGCTTTTCCCTTTAAGCTCTGCCTGGCTCTCTGGAGCTCCGCCCTCTTCTGAGATCTGGTTCGGTTTCCGCGGAGGCGTAGCGTTCTTATTTCCGCTCTCGGCCGGTTCCTGTTTGGGCGTCGTAGGCTGGGCGAAGTTCAGTCCAAGGCTCATAGCCAGGCCGGATTTCACCGCAGCCGCAGGACGATTCCCATACAAGGTCGCCTCCGGGACGAACGTCGGATCGGGACCGTGGTTCCGGTTCATGCTGGAAAGAGAAAGCTGGTTCTCTCTAGGACCTGGTCTGAAGTGCTGGTGCAGGCCTCCGTTGTTATTAAACATGGGTTGATTAGAGAAGGCCGGGTTCTCGGGATGCGAGTAGCTGAACCCCGGCGCTCGGATGAACCCCATCAGGCCCATCGGGTTCTGGGAGAACGGGTGTGGCTGGTTCCGGATCTGAAACGGGGACCCAAAAGGAGCGGGCATCCTGTTCTGGATGTGCGGTACCATACGGGGCGGCCCATAACCACCGTACCCTGGGTAGTGAGACGGGCCGAAGTAGGGGTTGGTGTTGTTCGGGGGTTTCAGAGACGCCGGAGAAGAGTTGTAGTTATCGTCGAACGGGTTGGAAGCCACCAGGTGATCAGAGCTCGGGTTGGGAGGAGGTGCATATTCAGAGAGAGGTGCGAACGACGCAGCCTGAGGAGGACAGTGTAGGGGTCAGAGGTTATACAGAGGAGCGACATCGTACAAGTACCTATGGCTGTAATTACACCGGAAACACAATTTTGATATTTGCATCGTTTCCATCTTCACATCCATCGACAGCCGTAAAAAGACGAGCGATTCTCCAACTATTGACCAACAATCTATAAGTCCATACAGCGTATATACACCGTACGTCTATCCGTTTATTAATCCGTTCTTCTGACTTCATCGGTATATCAGCCTGGACGTGTCCTCCTTTAGACAATAATCTACTTCATTTTAAGCTTTCAAACGTCAAACCTCACACCCTCAGCTGTGAAATTCAGTTTCGGGTTTCAGATCGCACTTCTGCACGCCTTGAACATACAGTTTTGAGATCTCGAATGGCACCAAACTCTCTAACTCTCTCTACCCCCGAGTGTATAGTTTCACAGAAATAATCACCTACCTGTGTACTCGACTTGCGTTTCTTTTTATCCGGGCTCCCCAGGAGCAAGCCGGGCCCTCCTAAACCATCCAGACCACCGTCACCTCCTGCAAAACACAACGACAACAACTTTTGTTTAGGATTAAAAACTCAAGGAGATAAATAGAGAATAAACACACAGGCTGTAATGACATGCGCATAATATAACTGGTAAAGCATGTTATTTTTAAACAACGATAAAGACTCAAGAGACACTTTGTTTAGACTTTTGGCTCAGTGTGTATGTGTCCAGCTATAAACACTCCAAAAGTTCACACACACACACACACACACACACACACACACACACACACACACACACTACTTTCCAAACATTCCCCAAGACACTATATCTTCTCAAATGTTGTTATAGCATACTCCTTATTAAGAAAATATCTTCAGATTGTTTCATTGAAGGCCTTGATAAAGGCCACACACACACACACACACACACACACACACACACACACACACACACACACACTGAGCCAGCAAAGCAGTTAGCTAAATATAACGAGGAAAAACCCCATTACCTCTATTTCTTTTGAGCGAGAATGAATCTTTATCCTGCTCTGTGGACATTACAGGACACCTCACATGGCTCTAAGGACTAAAAATAACCAAAATAAACAATAACTTTAAATGTCAGAAAGATTTAAGTGCAGCTAACTGCTCTTCTTCAGTCCTACTTCAACAGCAAATCACTGCTCGGTGTCTTAGAGTGTGTGTGAGTGTGTGCGCGCGCGCGTATATGTGATCTGGACGTGGGCAAGCCGCAACTGCTATCAAACTTTAGGGAGGAGCGGGTTATTTCACTTTATTTTAACACCACTTTCCCTCACAAAACAGACACAAACTTTCCTCAGAAGTGTTTTAACGTCACCGTCTGTGTGTCAGGACTCGGTTAAAACGGCCCCGTGTGGGAGACTCGAGGAGGACATGTCGCGGCGGGACAGCACGCCACCCCTCTCCCCATTAGCATGTTAGCCTTGTCTGAACTGCCGCGTTTTGGTGTTCAGATCCTGCGCTCGTGCGGAGAGCGGAGCAGAACACAGCGACGTTCTTTACGGAGCGCGTAAGTGCGTCTCGCGACCCAGGTGCTGACGTCACTACGCGGAAGTGAATTAATTAGCCATCCGTAGTCATTAAAAATTACTTTTGAACGCATTCGTGCTTTATTATACGAATCATACGAGATTTGTTTGGATTTCGAAGACGTTTTTCGAGTTTTCGTTGATTCTAATATAATCTAATATTAAAAAAATAAAAAAAACTACACTTCCCATGAACACCAGCTCTCCAACATAGCTAGCGTTAGCATACGGCTAATCTGTGCTAAGTAGGAAGTCGACTTAAGGTGTACGTTATAAATAAGAGAGTGGTCTTAACTTTCACAAAACATTTCCATGTTTATTTATTTATTTAAATGTTTATTTATTATTTCTTTACTTACTTCACTGGCTAAAAATGCATAAATGCCCGGATGAGACTGATGTATCTGATTGGTCCAGACGACTGCAGCCGTGAATTCCGGTCTCAATTGATTCAATTCAACAATAAGAATCGACTCCCAAATGACTCATTGCGCGTCTCCCCCCACAATCACCTGATTTCGGTTAATTATTTAACACAATCTTAATCCGCATTTTTTAGTAAACACTCCTATGTTAAGATTATTGTGTGTCCACTTGATTTCTCTTCGTTCTTCTAACAGCGTTAGAGTTATAAATACAGAATACAGCGATCACATCTATTTCGGCTCTTCAAATATGTGAGTCGGATCAAAGAGTCGACATATCACTGAGACTAGAAGAAATTGATGCATGTTTATATTGAAACCAATAATCAATCATTATCTTGTTAAGTAACAGCCAGTAGTTAGGTGTGATTAGATTCGGAAACCTGTGTAATATCGAGGAAAACGAGAAAGCCTAATTAACGAGGATGCAGAAACTTATTAGCGGAAAGACCTAGCTAGCCATTATAATTTACATATATTACATGTAAATATGTTTAAATATTTAAATACATCATTGGGTCAGGGCCGAGGTGAATCCAGAGACTATCCCAGGAATAGTGGCTGCAAGGCATGAGAATTCACCCTGGATAGGAAGAAAATCCATCAGATGCACACAGACACACACAGACATAGAGGTAATTTAGTAAAGTTAATCCACCTACTGGCATGTTTTGTATAGTGGGAGGAAACCGGTGAACCCAGAGGAAACCAACACTTCTCCTTGTCCCAGACTCCACCCTCCATTCACAATCGGCGCTCGACCACGCCCCGGCACCACAATTGTATCTTCAAGAGATTCAATTTATTTTTTAAAATTAATCTGTGCGGTAAAATATTTCAATATTTCCTGACAGTCTGATCTTTTTAATGGTGTTTGTATAAATGTAAATGAACAAATATATCATTATAAATAACGAAGCATATATAATACTGACAAGTTTAAATATTAAAGTCTGCGTGACATTTTAACACGGAAAGTTATTTCCTATAAAAACAAAACATCACACGTTTACTTATTTTTAAATGGATTCATTTATTTATTTATTCTGGCAATCAGTCTTTTGTGACATAAAATAGTTTTTGGCTTTTTAATTTGTTTGTGCCTATATAATTTTTTTTTTATTTGAACATTATTGTTATAGAGGAAAACAAAATCTGATGCTAATATGGGTTTACAAATAAGTAATAAAAATGCAACAGAAAAATTAGATAAACAAACAAAAACACTGTCAAGTCAAACATTCAAGGTACATTCAATGTTCAAGGTGTGTGGCGGTGTGTGTGTGTGTATATATATGTGTGTGTGTGTGTGTGTGTGTGTGTGTGCGCGGGGCCGTGGCATGGGAGGTCTGGGAGCCGCCCTGAGTTTAGCCGTGTGTAGCTCCCAGAGCCCGATCCGATCCGCGGTCGGAACACACCACCGTCCACATCCTCTACACGTGGGGAAGCAGCAGGAAGCGTCGCGGAACCCTGCGCTTCACCCCTTTATACAGAAACATTCAAACACCATCCTGAAACGAGCGGCGTGTGTAAATCCTCTGCAGCACTGCCGAGCTCTGACCCTCATTCTGTGCGAATGTAACGACTCCTTCACACAGAAAAGGACAGAAAAGGAAAATGGAATCAGAGCTCAGCTGAGCGATCGGACCCCGTGTGGAGTGATCCGATCCGATCCGATGTAGAGGAACACACACGCGCCGAAAATAAAAAACAATCCACAATAAAGAGGAAATAAAAACACAGCATGTAACATGTACATGAAACAGTCGCATGTATTCACAGTGTAATAATAATAATAATAATAACAATAACAATAATAATAAAAACAGGGCATCGTGGGAAAAAAAACCAACCCAAAATATACTCTGAACTTTCACTAAAGTTTCCCAAGAAAGAAACGTACAAAGGCATTTTAGGGTCACTGTTTAAAAAAATAAATAAAATAAATAAAAAATACAAGATTTCGACAATAAAGTCAGACTATTTGGATTTCTTTTCTTTTTTTTAATTATTTTTTTTAAAAAAGGCACAATTATATCAATATATAAAAATTCTCAAAAATATTGCGTCTTTTCTCGTGTGTAATGTTACGACTTTATTCTCGAAATCAAGTCTTTTATTTATTCTTTAAACAGCGACGTACGGGACGAGACGTCAGTGAATATAAAACATCGTTTTCTCCTCCGGTGAGAAAAGGTACGAGTTGATTTTTAAATGTTATCTTTGGTTTTGTCTGAACGGATTGAGGAAAGCTCGGCACCGTCACGCTCTCAGACGCCGTTCACCGACTTTCCGTGTAGAAAATATCATGCAAAAAAACATTTAAAAAAAAAAAAAAAAAAAAAAAAGGGGGCGGGGATATTATATGATAATCTGTGCAACGGTGACCACATTCTTTGGTTTAAGGTCGTTTGCTGCTTTAAATCTGATTGTGTCTCTCTGGTTCTTGCGGAACGGATCGACTGGCTTCCTCTGATTGTAGAAACATCGGATGTTCTCGGCTATACGTGATATACGTAGAGATACAGATCCATCCTTTGCATTATTCCTAATCATCTAAATAGACTTCTCGGACTATAATCCGCACACGTCCACGCAGCTTGGGGGAAAAAAAAAAACCAAAAAACAAACCAACGTTTGAGGAAAGCGACGACCGATCAATCCAGAAGGAGGCGTTTTTTCCCCGATTTGTATCGCAGCCCCTGCACCCCAGGAGCGCTGAGATTGCCCGCATCTCAACTCTTTGGTCGCTGTACGGATTCGGAGGCACCGAGGACGTCGAGGGAAACAAACAAACAAACAAACAAGCAGCATCTGGCGCCTCTGTTTCACTGCTAGACAAACGGACAAACCCGACTCATCTCATCTAGGAGCTCATTTTAATCCCGGAGACGTGACGTAATAATTAAATAATAATTTAGTCTGGACGTGCGTCAGAATCCTGAACGTCCATCAGAAGCTCGGACATTCTTGGGCTCAGCAAGGGGCGGAGCTTAAGCTACGTTAGCTCGGGAGTCGCATGCATTTCCGCTGCTCTTAAAGAAGCGGCGTTACAATTCGCTAAGCCGAGTAGTTCTCTGACTAACGTGAGTGCACGGCTGTGTTTAGGTAGTCACGTTGTGTAGTTCAAACCAGTGTTTTTACACCCTGGCGTTCCCGAACGCTTTCCAAAACAATCGCTTTTCCACACCGAAACGTCGGAAAACGCTCGCATCCCTGTATCGCGAGGCCGTGTAAAAAAAACCCCGTAAGAGACGTTGGCCTGCGTCGTTTCCGTCAGGCGTTTACAGGCGTGGTGTTTACAGGTACTTTAACGAAGCGATCAAACTGGAGCGCGGGCACGACGACCGCACGGCAACATCGTCCACCATCTTGCGTCACGTGACACGATCTCCGTTTTCTCCAGTCCACACCACAACACGAAAACGCCATTTTCGTTTCCAAATCCATCCACTAGGGACGGCGTTTTTTTTAAAAGCTCCGTTTTCGCTGGATAAAAAAACGCCGTCTCGGTGCGGACGGAAGGCAAAAAAAAAAAGACACGTTTTCAGATTTATCCGGATCAACGTGGACGTAGCCCGAGAGGTCTTGGCGTGAAAGTAGAAGCTTTGGAAGCTGAGGCTACGTCCACGTTGATCCGGATACGTTTGAAAACGCAACTTTTTCGTTTTTGCCTTCCGTCCACACAGACACGGCGGAAACGGAGCTTTTCAAAAACGCTCCCCCTGGTGGAAAACAGAGATATTGAAGATTACGACAGACTAAAGGACTGAACGCGCCACCGCGTCGCTCTCTCGACGTAGACATGGAGCCACTGCGTCGCTATCAGTAAGCTAGCTGAACGGCATTGTGGGTAGTGTAGGAGAGCGTTTAACCTGTCGAGTTTAAGCCACGTGGAAATCGTTCAGGATTTCAGATTTCACCCTTTAACAGAACGGATAAATGATTTCGGCTGAGCGGACGTGTTCCGTCTAGCGGTACCCCGGCGGCGTTTCGCTCGTCACTGGGACGCTCATCTTTGGTCTGGCTGTCAGGAAAACTCATTGTCGTCATCACGTCGTCCCAGTGAGCAGCAAAAAGACGCTAAAAAAAACAACAGAAGCAGCAAACGGCTCTTACGATGATGGCGTGTGTCACCGTTGCACAAGTTCTACAAAAACGACTAAAACGATTTGAAAAAAAAAAAAAAATACAAGTGCTAAACTCACATTTCTATACCTACAATAGCATCAACTCTATTAAAGGTCAAAACTAGAAATCAGTACTCAGTAGTACATATACATACACATACGCTGAGGGGGAAACCTACAGATTTGAGGTAAAACGTGTGTTTCTGCATTTCTTCACCTCACTCTACTTTTCTACAGAAATAATCTCTTTCTCGGACTCCTCACTGACTCCATCTTAAGGCCATTATTATTATTATTATTATTTAAAAAAAAAAAAAAGGAATAATACACCCAAAACCTACGAGTCTGGGAAAGCATTTTAGAGCTCGAGTGACTCCTCGAAAGTTTGCTGCGCTAAACGAAGTCGCTACGAAAAAAGGTATAAAAAAAAAAACACAAACCAAAAAAGAAAAAAAAGAAGAAGAACACGAATACAGACGTGAAATCATATCTCGCGCAGATATAAGAGTATAACTCCTACTGAAAGACCTTTCCTTGTTCCTTTCAAAATAAAATACTGAGAAGATACTGTACACACATTCATCGGAGGTCAGCGGTAAGAAAGAAGCCGAGCGCGAGCTCGATAAAGATACCCTGTCGAACAAACCGTGCGCGCTTCACGTCACGGCGTTACGCACGTACTAAAACCTTGAGTCCCTGAGTCGAGGAAAAGAAAAAAAAAAACGAAAAACACGACACGTTAATAATAACACTTAAAAACGAGGTAGTTTAAGACGGGAACTGTAAGGACCTGGAGAATTGAGGAAAAAAAACACACACACACACACACACACACACACACACACAATCGTAACGCGAACCTGAGAACTGCGTGACGAGGAGAAGATTAAATAAGAGTCGAAACATTTCGACGTTCGATAACTTTGAGGTAGGAGGAGGTAACGGAAAAGTCCGAGGCCCTTACGATCCCCGTGCAAGACAGACAGATGGACAGACAGACAGACGGACGGACAGACAGACAGACAGACAGACAAGAACAAACAGGAGCAACATTATTGCTATCAGGAAGTATCTGTTGTCGTGACGACGAGGTTAGAAGTGGCTAGTGAATATATTAAACTGGACGGACATGGTGGTGGGAGGCCACCAGTTAGGATTAACGCGACTCTGTTCCTGCGAGTTCCTTTAAACAGCCCAAAACCTCTCAACCCGTTTAGATCAGATCAGCAAACTGTTTTTTTCTTCCTTCGGCTGTTAACGACGTAATCCTTCTCCAGTGATACGCTCGCTTACATAACGCCCGATATCACACTTCACATTACATGGACGAAATCTTTAAAACATTCACGGTGGGTGAGTTTCTCTCTCTCTCTGTCTCTCTTTTAAACTTTAAAAAGAAAAGGAAAAAAATAAAAGAGGTGTATCAGCGATGGTTCGTAGCTGATGATCACTCCTGACTGGTAGACGGTGATGTCACTTCCTCCAGCTCGATGGCGAGATGCAGCGCGTGCTCCTCGGTCACATGACCGGGACTTCTTCCCGGGCTTCCCGACGACAGGTTGGCGAGGTCGTGTTCGTCGCGCGAGTAGCGTCCCGAGTCGCCGGTCTCGTGGCTGCCCTCGCTGGAGTGCGAGCCCTCGCTGTCGCCCCCCGGTGGCCCCAGCAGGGTGTGCAGGGACGACGGCTGCTGCAGCGACGGACTTCCTGGACGCTCGATGGAGTAACGGAGCAGGGTCGAACCCGTCTGGTACGTGGAGGAGGAGCAGACGGGAGACTTCTTCACCCGCTGAGGAAGGAGAACGCAGACGAGGGCGGGATTAACGAGGATTAACTGACAAGTTTCTTATTATTAAATCATTACAAAATCATCACTTTTTTAAATTGTTCTCCTCGTCTTTTTTATTAGTAACGACAGTAGAGGTTCCTTTGATCTGTATTTTTCGTTACGACACGCAAATCACGAGTTTTGGGCCGTACTGAACTGGCAAGTGCATCAATTCTCGAGAGGAAAAAGGAAAACAAAAGGAACAGAAAGGAAGGGAATAAAAGGAAGAAGAATCATAGAAAAGGAAAAAGAAAGAAGAGACAAAAAGGAAGAGAAGAGGAAAAGCCCTTTCCGGACTGAATTTGCATATTCATAAATTCCAGCGTTCTTTCTGCTTTTCGACCTTTATCTCTTTCTCATTTCGTTTATTTTGTGGCACTCGGGTTCATTATTCCGTACAGACCAACAGCCCGCTATCTTCCAAACACAAACCCACCGACGTGAAGTCTTTCAGTGAATGAAAAAAAGGAGAAGATTCGCCGAGAGAAGCCATCCAATGCGAGATTTTTATCAGATACACGGGTATTTCCGCTAATATTCATTAACGGACGAGGTGAAAGAATGAAACGTGATTCAGCTTGTCTGCTTGGCTGTACCTTCTCATCCTTCCTAAACAAACCCCGCTTCTGTGCCTTCTTCCTCTCGGCCGAGGGTCTGACAGGGCCGTAACTGTTTATAACCAAATCCGTCCCGCCCTGAGAACCATGGGAAAAAAAAATAAAAGACTTTCGGCTTTCTGAGCTGTACACGTGTCATGATATATTCATTCATCTTCTGTCCTATTTATCCTATTCTCATCATTATTATTATTATTATTATTATTATTATATATGTATAATTTACCTTTGCATCAATAAAGTGTTCTCTCATCACGGGCACCAGGATGTGTGCACGCTCAGCTTGATTTTCGTCGGCCGTTTGAGATGTCGTGGGCGGAGCTTGACCTTGTCTGGGCCTGATGATTTTGCTGGTGCAGGATTTTCTGTGGTGTGACGTGATCATGTCAGTCAGTGTATCACCCTTAAAACCATCACTTCATCATCATCATCATCATCGTCATCTTCGTCATCATCATCGTCATCGTCATGAATTAAATGATTTAAAATCCAGAGGAAAACTCACTTGGCTTTCTCGCGACACACCAGGATAAAGGCACAGATGGTGATGCACGTGAGAGCAATACACACACCAACGACCACACCCACCATCGAGTGCTGGTCCAGATCCGAAAACACTGCGCACACACACACACACACACACACACACACATTGGGGGGGGGGGGGGTGTTAGGGATTGGAACGGAAGGAAAAAAGAAGGAAAAGAACAGGAAGAGGAAAAGTACAGGAAAGAAATGAAAGCAAAAAAAGCAGAAGGAAAGGAGACCATACCGAAAGGAAAGGAAAGCGAAAGAGAGGGAAAGTTAGAGAAAAGATAAGAAAAGGAAAGACGGGAAGTAATAGAGAAGGAAAGAACAGAAACGGTGGAAAAGAACGGACGAAAGGAGAGGAAACAGGAAAGGAAACAACACGTATGAATAAAGAAGAAAGAAAGGAAAGTGAAAAGGAAGGACGAGGGGATGAAGCGAACGGAAAGTAAAGAGAAGGAAAAGAGAAAGTAAAGAGAGGTTTCGCGTCCTCACCTGTGGCGTGGGCGGAGCTGTGAGAGCGGCCGGTGCGTTCGGGTTGCCCGTGAGCGCTGACCGTCAGTTCCACGGCAGGTGAGAACGGCCCATCTCCCATCTGATTGGACGCCGACACTTTCACCAGGTACACGTTACCCGGCTGCAGGTTCTCCAGCAAAGCCATGGTGATGCTTCCTGAGGAGATAAATCAATCAGTCACGTGATATAAGAATCCATCTCTTTTACCTGGCGTGTGTCTCTCGCTTCCCGTCTGCTTCTGCCAGCACACACACACACACACACACACACACTGACCCTCTCTCTGCAGGATCTGCCATTCGCCCGCAAGCCACGCCTTGCGTGATGCGTACAGGATGGTGTAACGCGTCACGGCGACGTTCGGCTCGTTCGGCGCTTTCCATGACACCAACGCCGTGTCTCCTTCGATCAGAGTGACTTTGACTCCCGCGGGGGGCAGGGCCGGGACTGAAGGAGGTGGGGGCGGGGCGGGGAGACACACAAACGGACCAATCGGTATCATCGACTCTTCTAGCAATAATAACACGTTGTTATTCTATAACAGCACGATATTACTAGCATTACTCTCTCACCGTCCGGCAGCGTGCTCTGATACACCACGGGACTCCAGGGACTGGACAGCTGATCCACGTGCAGGCGCACGGCGAACTCGTAGCGAGTGTTCGGCTGCAGGTCCTTCACCAGCAGACTCTGAGCCCCGCTGCAACACCGGAGATAAATTATTAAAGATAAATCTGTTTCTATCTCCGTCTCCAGGTTCAGGTGTGAGGTGTGGCCTAAAGTTTAGGTAGTATTTATCCTCTCTCTCTCTCTCTCTCTCTGATACTCACGTCTGTAAGTAGAGGACGAGCGAGGCGTTCTGGAGGCTGACCGGGTTGCAGCGCACCGTGTAGTTGACGGTCTGTGCGCTGCTGAAGGCGGGCTGGGCCCAGTGCAGGAAGACGGAGGAGGAGCCGTTGGCTCGCGCGAACACGTGATGCGGTGGAGGAGGAGGAGGCACCAGACGATCGCGCACCGCTGTCGTGCAAACGATAAACGATAGGAAACGTTATGACATTTGGGAATAAGGCGAGTACGTAGTGCAGCTTTATATTTCCAGCGTAATATGGAGATGGCGAGCGCGTAAGGACGGCGCGGCGGTGCTTACAGACGCATCCCGGTGTGCTGATGGTGCGATCGGCCTGGTAACCCTCGCCGACGAAGCTGAAGGCCAGGAGCTTGACGTGGTATTTCTTCCTGGGGTCTGGATTAAAGACAGGACAGAGAACGTGCAGGTTTACCATCAGTATGTGTACAAACTAGAAATGGGAAAGGATAGAGGATATAGCTCTCTCTCCCTCTCTCTCTGTGTGTGTGTGTGTGTGTGTGTGTGTGTGTGTGTGTGTGTGTGTGTGTGTATGTTCAGCAGATGTCCCAGGTCAGGCCCTATCTATGGCCTTCTGCCTAGAAATCAAAAGACGTGTGTCTATCCCTTAGTCCGGACCGCCATTATTCTGTCCATCCCCCGAGCAGAATACAACTCCCCACCCCCTTCAGACACACACACACACACACACACACGGTCACTGGTCACTTCTCTTTTATAGCCCGGGCACAAAAGTTAAAGCAGTGGCCAAAAGATCATGGGAAACAGAGAGAGAGAGACACAGAGAGAGAGAGAGAGAGAGAGAGAGAGAGAGAGAGAGAGAGAGAGAGAGAGAGAGACAGAGAGAGGGGGGATGGAGACAGAGAGGGACAGAGAGAGAGAGACACACACACAGAGAGAGAGACATACACACAGAGAGAGAGAGGGGGGGGTGGAGACAGAGAGGGACAGAGAGAGAGACACACAGAGAGAGAGAGAGAGAGAGAGAGAGAGAGAGCGAGAGAGAGAGAGGGGGGGATGGAGACAGAGAGGGACAGAGAGAGAGACAGAGAGAGAGAGAGAGAGAGAGAGAGACAGAGACAGAGAGAGGGGGGGATGGAGACAGAGAGGGACAGAGAGAGAGACACACCGAGAGAGAGGGGGATGGAGAGACAGAGAGAACAGAGAGGGATAGAGAAAGAAAGAGAGACACACAGAGAGACCTGTAGAGAGAGAGAGAGAAAGAGAGAGAGACAGAGGCATATGTTTTGTCTCTTGCAGTATTCACACTGACCACAAGATGGTGCTATTAGTTAACACATGCACAAAGTGACCTTTTGGTTATAATGAGAATTGTATTGGTTTTAATGGAAAATGTAATGGTCCTGTGCGTCTCTACTGGTACTCTGTTGCCTTCTACACATGCTTGGTGCCATGTTATGTCTAGTGGATACCAGTAGTGGACCGGTAATGGTAATGGAAATGGTTTTAATGGTTAGCTGATGGTGTTTCTGTGATAGAATCCCTGTGATGGTTTCTGTTGTTGTTTTTTTCCAGCAGGGAAGGCAGGTTCTCGGAGATTTCTGGAAAAACCTTGCAGCCGATTTCGATATGAAACTGTAGAGAGGAAAACTCCGGTCACGCCGATTGTGTGGACCTTGTTTATTTTTTTCTCCTCGTTTACTTCTACTTTTTTGATATTTCCAAGCTTTCGATTTCGTTCGTTTTGAAAGCGTCTCCGTTCCCCAGATGTACTCATGTAAATAAAGAACTATTTGTTTTGATAGAACTACACCAGCTTGGGCTCTTCAGTCTAACACAGACACGTGAACAACCCCACTGCATCTGAAATCTTTAAGATCTCTAAAACTGTGGGCGGAGTCGTGGAGGGAAGCCGGAAGTGGTCGGACGCGTTTTCGGGATTCCACGCCTGAGGAAGCTCTGTGGAGCCAGGCAGGGGGCAAAGTTCGAGCTCAGATAAAACTCCTATAGAATGTGAGTTCAGGGGTCAGCAACACGAGCTGGGCCTCGTTTCTGGGCTCCTACATGTCCCACAGAGAGAGAGAGAGAGAGAGAGAGAGAGAGAGAGAGAGACAGACAGACAGAGAAAGAGAGATAGAGAGAGACCGAGAGAGAGATAGAGAGGGAGAGACAGAGAGAAACAGAGAGAGAGAGACAGAGAGAAACAGAGAGAGAGACACAGACAGAGAAAGACGGAGAGAGACAGAAAAAGAGAGAGAGAGACAGAGAGAGAGATAGACAGAGAAAGAGACAGAAAAAGAGAGAGAGAGAGAGAGAGAGAGACAGAAAAAGAGAGAGAGAGAGAGAGAGTCTTCGTTCGTTTTCCCTCCCTAGGAACTATGTTAGTATTTTTTCCGCATCTACTCCTCTTTAAAATTGTACACTGATGCCTTTAGTAGAATCTGAAACACCAGCAACAGGCCTCTCGTTGTCCCCACACACACACACACACACACACACACACACACACACACACACACACACACACTAGCCTGAGGTGACTACACTCAGCACGCACTGCCATGGGGCGAGAGAGGACTGGCTGGGGGCGGGGCTGACATCTGGGCAGTGACCTTTGACATGGAATGAGCAAGCCAAATCCTGTGCTAAAATGTTTGTGTGTGTGTGTGTGTGTGTGTGGGGCAGGATGGAAGAGTGAAAAATACTAAACACGTATGCATGCTGGCTCAGATCTGTGTGAAGTCATGATTTCACCATCCTTACTATAATTCAGATACTTACACAAACACACACACACACACACACACACACACACACACACACACACACACACACGGAGGCAGTCAGCAAACGGAGATGCGCACTGGCCCTCAGTTAACAGCAGTGTGGTAACGCACACATAAGACGGAACACAAACTTTAATGGACTGTAATGACCTTGTGTGTGTGTGTGTGTGTGTGTGTGTGTGTGTGTGTGTGTGTGTGTGTGTGTGTGCGCGCGCGCTCCTGCAGGGATTCAGGGTTCAAATGCAGGGATTTACCTGACCCTAAAGTTAATCTAACCCATGCAGGTTTTTTCCCGACTCCAGTGTGTGAAGGGACATTAAAGAGCCGCTGACCGGCCGAGTCGTTTGTTTTGTTTGACGTTTCGTTCGTCGACCTTCGACGCAAGAAGCTGTTTCTTTTGTTTCAACACCGTTCTACTGTTCCGCTGCTACTTTACTAGCGGACTGAAACATCCTGACGCGTCACGTGAACGGCTCGTCCCACGAGGCGGTGCGCCAAGTAAGAAATAATCCCCGACGTTTAACCGATTAATGAAACGGCACATCACGCGTTTGACCGGTTTATAGTTACGTTTAATGCTGTGAAACGCCCACGTGACAAGTTCCTCTTCTCGCTTATGTTTTAACATCTGTAAACAGCTGTTCCCTCACGAGTCTCTCTCTCTCTCTCTCAAAAAACCCCCCTGCAGCTTTCATAAACATCACCATACCGACGATACGTTTTACTCAGTCAAAGATTACCCGACAGTCCCTGTGCGTGAGCTGTTACTATAGAAACGATAACGCGTTAGACAAGCGCATTAATATGAACCCAGCGTTCATGTTACACCCGGAACCGGCAGAGGCGTGACCTTCTGACCAATCGGATTCGACGGCGCTGTGGTACGTCTCGAGTTAGCGAACACGCCTCCTTTCAAGAGTGAGAAAATAAGAGTTCACTTTGTCCTAATCGGTTACTATTTATTTATCTGATACTATTTATTGTTATTTATACACCCCCACACACACACACACACACACACACACACACACTAGAGAGAACTGCTGAGACTGTAGTATATCCCAGAGTTTTAACGCAATTCCCCGAATCCACGTGGGGAAGCTGTTTATTGCTGTAGCAGCTGTCCATTCGTCTTCGCTCCATCACTTCACTGACAGGGTGAAAACACGGCGGTTTCCCTCTCCCCCGGAACACCATCCATTACAATCCACTGAGAAACTGCTCTACAATCTGGTCAATAGCCCCACACACACACACACACACACACTGTTGACTACGACAGATATCCTCAAGTCTCTAATGGTGTGATTCGGGCGTGGCTTCGGTGCCCGCTAGTCACGGGCGTGGAGAAACGGGCGTGGTCGCCGTAGCTGTCAGTGCCGGCGGAGGCGTGAACGTTAACTTTACGTCATCATCGCATCGCATTATATCGCACAGACAGAACGTATCGTTTCGATATAACTGGCTGCTTTAAAGACGTCACGGGGGCTAGACCTGTTACAAAGGAGTTTAATACAAAGAGGAAAACAAACAAACAAACAAACAAACTAACTTCGATGATCTCAAACACAAGCGAAAACGATCCGAACTCTCTCTCTCAAAAAAACAAAAAAAAAGACTTTCCATTTTCCAGCGTCATATTAACAAGAAACCCGGCGTAGTAGAATTAGTAAGAGTGGAGCTGTGGGTAAAAATGCTGGACTCGTACTCCCAGGACACGACGCCGGCAGGACGAGACTCGGCTCGGCCGGTTAGCGATCTCCGACACGATCTCCGAGCACGGTGGTGTTCATGCTGGATATTAGCACGAATTAGCTTCTGAAGCTGAAACGTTAAAGCGCTGCTGCATCACTCTCTTTAGATACATGTGACGCGAGGGCTAAATCCTGCATAAACTGCACCACTATCAGCAGCCAGTCGAACAGCATTGTGGGTAATGTAGGTCACCGTTAACCACAGTAAAAGTGAAATAAATAAAGAAAGAAAGAAAGTCGTTCGGAGTGGAGTTTTATTTTAACTTTCATACATTGGATCGGAGCAAAAACGGGACCGTGCTCAAAATCACTGACTCGGCACTCTTTAACGGTCCCCAAGCGGCTCACGAGAGACTTGTTTGAGCTCGACGAGGTCTCCGGCGTTTGAGAAAGCGCTGCTCTCGGGTCAGTGTGAATGACACAGCGCTGTAAATACACCGCTGTTATTCTTATAGCAAAAAGTCTCCACATGCACTGACAGCAGATATGTCACCTTTAACCTCACCACATCCGTGCTCGTATTTTACACCGCTGACAGCACGGATGGAAAAGCAGTGTGTGTGTGTGTGTGTGTGTGTGTGTGTGTGTGTGTGTGTGTGTGTGTGTTTAAATGCCCGACTGACTGCTCGTGCTATGAAATAGTGCGAGTTGGAAATTGTGTGCATTTTTTTGTGTCCCTGTGTGTGTGTATATATATAGATAGATAGAGATATATATACACGTGTGTGTGTGTGTGTGTGTGTGTGTCAGCCCTACGTCTCTGGTTGTTAAAGCTCTCTAGATGGTTGTGAGAGACTCCAGCAGCTTTGAAGTGAAGCTTCCCCCACCAGCGCTGGCTCACAGCGACCATAAACCCCGCCGTAAATCTTCCACGCTGCTCTCATTCTCCGTCTCACCGTCCCTTCCCCTCCGCTCGTCCGTCTTCCTTCTCTCTCTACAAGAGCATGTATCGCAGCTCTCGCACGGACGTGTTCGTTTTTTCAAAAAACGAACCAGGCGAGATCGTGATTATGAACCGTCGTAGTAGATGGTCTGTCAGAAACCGTGTAGTCGAGTGTGTGTGAACGCGTAATCTGGTCGTACGCGGTTCTTTTCGCTTACAGATTCAGGTGCAGTGCTTAACTCGCACCCAAAAACCCCAAACTCATCTCATTTCAAGCCAAAACTGCCCCCAAATTGATCTGAATATCAGCTGCTGACCAGCTGGACGACCTCTCGCTCCGTCCACAGATGGCCGCAGCTCCTCCTGCCGAGCGTCCCGGGTCCGTCGTCGGTCCGCAAACGGAACGGGACGAGATAAAGGGCGACCTTTTGGGGCTGAAGGTCGAGCACACGGCAAACATTCTGTGGCCCCCCCATTCTTAGGCCACAGCAAAGGATCATGTGAGGTCAGAGGTCACTGAGAGAGGTCAGGGATAAGGGAGGAGGAAGTGGACATTGAGGAAAGAGCGGGGGTTTTTTCTGGAGAACAGGAGACATGTCGGGTTCTGAAAAGTGCTCTTCAATCCATCACCCACCGGCTCTTCTGTCAATAGAGCTGATACCCACGACCCCCCTACGCCGACATTGTTCTGCTCAGCCAATAGCAGTCACCTTCGGGGTCGGTGATAAACGGGCTAACAGCAAACACAATGGTTTGTTCTGAGTACCGACTGGACTGAACTTGTTTTACTTAAAGTGCTAACGGACACGAAGCATAGTTTTGGCAGCTGTAGGGTTCAGAGCGGGATGGGTCAAAGCCCAAAAGCCCACAATTACCAAGATGCTAATTCGTATTTTTATTTATTTAATAAGATGGATGGTTTTAAATAATCGTTTAAAAAACGATTTTTTAAAATCCTTTAATATGTATTTTTCTAGCTTAATGCCTTTTTGACCCAAGTGAGAAGTGAGAAGAGAACAGTGTCATAGGAAATGTTTAGTTTTGGACCCTAATCAATTTATTTTATATATATATATATATATATATATATATATATATATATATATATATATATATATATATATTAGAGATGGGCAGATAAAAATGGCGGCTGGGATATCGTTCGTATCGTATAACAAATGATGAAAATTGGAATGGGAAATGTTTATTATATTTTCTTTCCTTACGACTGATTTTATTATATTTAAGGAGTTTAACTATGAAGTACTTCACAGTTTAAAAAAAAAAAAAAAAAACAGTCTAAAGCGTAGCTTAGAAAACAATATCGGATGAGTATCGGCTTATACTCGAGGTTTCGGTACGAGTGTCTGAAAAGAAAAAAGTGGCATCATTCGATCTCTAGAATACACCCTATTACACCATTCATACTTCTATCCATTAGATAATCTACTCATCCATCCATCTTTCCAGCCACACATCTGAGGTGTTGTTTGCTTTGGTTTAACTTCTTGAACCGTCTTAGTTTGCCTTTGTGGATCTTTCCATCCATCCATCCAGGTACATGTTTTCTTATGGACCTTATCTACTCTACTCTACACCCTACCCGCCCCAGCAGTGATGGTGGAGTCTGTGCTCACCGAGGCCTCCGATGGTGTGGCGGTTGATGTGGGGTGGTATCTGGATGGGCGGGCTCTCGGGTTGGCTCTCCTCGTGGTAGAAGAGTCTGAATCCCTGAAGGCCGGCCACAGAACTCCCCGCAGCCAAACGCCAGCGCACCGCGAGAGTCGTACAGTTCAGGGGCTCCAACTGCAGCTCCGGCGCCAGGGGCACTACACATCGTCGCACGAGAGAGAGAGAGAGAGAGAGAGAGAGAGAGATAAACAATCACTTTGAATGTATTAGCATAAAGGGAATGTTTCATAAAATGTAGTGCCATTACATCTACATAATGGTTTTTCTAACTCTCTGTTTATTCAGTTTTTTTCCCCCACAGGAAAACAACTAAGCGCCTGAGCGACGTAACCCCGCCCACAAAACCCACCTGTAACCCTCCCACTGATCACCGCCATTAATATTAAAAAAATAATAATTAAATCAACCAGTTTCATTAACGCTGTTAAAAATGAGCTGAAAAACCCCACACAAGGTTACACTATACACAAACACCAGCACCCTCGAACGACATCTTGTTGCCAGTACACGCTTTTCATTTGCGCGAGTTCGTTTCTACGTGCCTGCTTCACACTTATTTTACTGCCGTGTTTACGGTTTGCGACTCTAAAACGGATTTAACGAGGCAAACTTTTCATTTGTACTGTGAGCTCATAAATGCGTACGACAAAAGCAATAAAGCTGGAGTGAATTTGTCTGGCAAAAAACGCGGGTCTTTACTGGGCAAGCTCCTGACGTTTCATATGCTCGGCACTCTGCTTTTATTGAGTGTGAAACATCTGAAACCGGTGCGCAGAGAGCCCTGTGGTCGTGGACATGGTGGCCACAGATGATTTCGGAGGAATTGTACATCACTTTTATTTAGAATGACGGTGAATATAATTCGCATGGAGGAACTGGCCCAGCGGTTAGTGTGAGGGAAGGCTATTCTGCTTCTCAGAACTCACGGTGCCTGCGGGCTCTCGTTTTATGATCCGTGACTGAGGCCTTTTCTACGTGCCTCACAGCCAGGGTCAGAGTTCAGTGCGGCGACCAACACAATGCCTTAACAGGACGGTTATTGTGAGCACTTAACGTGCACGGATAGATGGAGAAAAAGAGAGAGAGAGAGAGAGAGAGAGAAACAACATATACCTTCTGTGAAAGAGAGAGAAACAGAAGCAAAAAACTAGGAGACAAGCAAAGAGCAAAAAAATAAAAGAATGATAAAGAGGAATAGTAGGAGAAATAGAAGGACAGAGAAAGAAAAAAAAGTAATAAAAGAAATTTTTGCCTGTGTATTCGTAGAACCCAATGAGGAGAACATCATCATCATCATTATTATTATTATTATTATTATTATTATTATTATTATTATTATTATTATTACAGAGACAAAAGAGAGAAAAAACTGTCTCTCTATCTATCATCGGACGTATATGGATGAAAAGATGGTGAAAGAAAACTCATCTATAGAACAAGCAATGCACCAGATAGAAATGGGGAGAGCCTGATCTCGCTCATTTTACACAAAACAAAGTCTCAAAGAACTGAGCAGGCACAGCTCCTGGAGCTACCTCTTCTATTAGACGTAGAGAGAGGCTGGAAAATATCCTCAGAGGCACGTTATCTCCTAATCACTTAGGAAACGTACCAGATAAACACGTCCTTCCTGATTTAACACTAGGACTGCGAACTACTCCGCAACGTCTCTAGACTTTTGGTGTTACCTTCTCTGCTGGAGGTCTTGGGGGTCCTGTGGGAGGTCCAGGCGCTCGGCTCTCCCCAGCCCATGCTGGTGGAGGCGGCAATCCTCAGAAGGTAGACGGTATCGGGCTGGAGGCCCTCCAGCAGGTGATGGGTTTGGTCTCCGGGCAGCTCCAACTGCGTGGTGGATCCCTCAGAGCCGGCCCGGTACCACAGGCGATACGCGGAAACGCGGCCGCGGCTCAGCTTCGGCGCCAGTGGCAGCCATGACACCTGGATATCCGTGGGACTGCGGCTGGTGAGGGACAGCTCTGGGGCACGCAGAGGAACTGAGCAGAGAGAGAGAGAGAGAGAGAGGGAGACATATACAGCAAGTCTGTTTGATATGCACTTGGCACAACATTAAAGCTTCCCATACTTCCCTTACTGAGTATCTACAGTCAGCTCCAGAATTATTGGCACCCTTATTAAAATACAAATAGAGACATGCTTCAGTTACATTGTGTGTGTAAGAACTCACATGGATGCCAATCATTCTGACATGTTGTTTTGTTAATAAGTATTTTATTTCATCTTCAATTATTGGTTAGATTTTTTTCTTTTTCCCACATTTTGAAGCAAATTAACCTCAAAGACTTTTTTTTTAACCAAGGGTGCCAATAATTCCTGAGCGGAGTAAAAAAAATTAAAATAATTACAAAAACATGTCTAAGATTATAAATCAACATTTTGTATGGTATGAAATTCAGCTTTTTGCAATGCTCGGCCATTTTGGATTTGAATAAACTCGAATGGGGGTTGATTTTTTGCAAGAGTTTTTGATACCACTACACTATTGTTCCTTTTTCGCTCAGTGCAAATGACGATGTCTGAGCTTCTAAACAAGGCAGTCTTGGTTAGTTCTGCCTCTTAATGATTCATTCAGGTAAATCTAAGTGTAACGACTGTATTTATATCACATGCTTGAGTGTTTATATTGTATCAATAAATTATCAATAAAATGTATTTACGCGTTTCCTCCTAGCGGAGTGTAGAATAAAGCAGCGCTTGTATAAATCCTAAAAGACCTTTGGAGTTGGTGAGGTGAGCATTCTTGCTCAATATCGCTCTGTTTAATGATTTACTACAGAGTCCTTTTATCTGTTTCTTTCTCATCCCCTCATTCCTCCTCTCTCTGTTTTAATCCCTTTGTTCTTCTTCCCTGAACTGACCACTTAGGGTACAAGGTTGTATATTACAATCTCAACTACTCAGTATGATCACCCTTTGACCTTTCAGACACAGACCTAAGGCTCAGAGTATCCCTATTTAAACAGTCTACCTGTACACACACACACACACACACACACACACACACACACATTTATAAATCTAATTCTCACCATCCTCGAGTGTGTATTGGACGACGTGGTCGGACATTCGGCTGGCTCCCATAGGCATGTACGCTACAATGTAGAATGTGTAGTTCTGTGATGGCTCCAGGTCGTCGACGATGTAGCGGGTGGTGTCGTTGCCAATGACAACCTGGTACTCTTCGTTATTAAGACCTGTTCGATAAAAACAAAAATCGCATATTAACTTTACTGACTGACTGATCTAGTTTGATCCTAACTAAATATACTGCTCTGTATAATTAGTGTATAGTATATAATGTATAGTATATAGTGTATAATGTAGTGTATAATGTATAGTATATAGTGTATAATGTAGTGTATAATGTATAGTATATAGTGTATAATGCATAGTGTATAATGTATAATTTATAGTGTATAATGTTTAGTATATAGTGTATAATGTATAATTTATAGTGTATAATGTTTAGTATATAGTGTATAATGCATAGTGTATAATGTATAATTTATAGTGTATAATGTTTAGTATATAGTGTATAATGTATAGTATATAGTGTATAATGTTTAGTATATAGTGTATAATGTATAGTGTATAATGTTTAGTATATAGTGTATAATGTATAATGTTTAGTATATAGTGTATAATGCATAATGTACAGTGTATAATGTATAGTATATAGTGTATAATGTTTAGTATATAGTGTATAATTTATAGTGTATAATGTTTAGTATATAGTGTATAATGTATAATTTATAGTGTATAATGTATAATTTATAGTGTATAATGTTTAGTATATAGTGTATAATGTATAATTTATAGTGTATAATGTTTAGTATATAGTGTATCATTTATAGTGTATAATGTATAGTATATAGTGTATAATGTATAGTGTATAATTTATAGTGTATAATGTTTAGTATATAGTGTATAATGTATAATGTTTAGTATATAGTGTATAATGCATAATGTACAGTGTATAATGTATAGTATATAGTGTATAATGTTTAGTATATAGTGTATAATTTATAGTGTATAATGTTTAGTATATAGTGTATAATGTATAATTTATAGTGTATAATGTATAATTTATAGTGTATAATGTTTAGTATATAGTGTATAATGTATAATTTATAGTGTATAATGTTTAGTATATAGTGTATCATTTATAGTGTATAATGTATAGTATATAGTGTATAATGTATAGTGTATAATTTATAGTGTATAATGTTTAGTATATAGTGTATAATGTATAATGTTTAGTATATAGTGTATAATGCATAATGTACAGTGTATAATGTATAGTATATAGTGTATAATGTTTAGTATATAGTGTATAATGTATAGTGTATAATGTATAGTATATAGTGTATAATGTATAGCATATAATATATTGTGTATAATGCATAATGTACAGTGTATAATGCATAATGTATAGTATTATGTAGTGTATAATGTAGTGTATATAATTTGTTTTCAAAATTAACTGAAAAACCCCACCCAAGTATATATCATATACACAAATTACACACACAAACAAACTCAAACGTCCTTCACCATCGTAAAGGTATAACACCACACAATCTCCATTCCTAAGACAACAGATTAATATCTAACGGAACAGCTGAATCTGCAGTGATGGGATACGATACATTTCCCTTTCAGTATCCTCTAACAAAGACGTGACCGAGTCCGGGTGTACAGACCTACCGTTAATTGGTGAATAATGATGACATGGATAAAAACTATTTTAAAACTTACAGCAAGGTCAACAATGCTAGCATTTTAATAATGATTTTTTTCCCCTCTTACACGCCAGTCGTTTCTCTTTTTTCGATAATAAATCGATTCATGATTGTTGCACTGATTCATTTAAACCGGTGCATCGACCCAACCGGTCATACCGCTACGCCCCTATGATGTATATGTGCGTTTATATATAATTAGTGGAGCGGATATATTTTTTGGCTTATTTGTAAAGCAACATCCTGGCTGTGAGATTTCATTTCTCATTTCTCTCTATTAATTCCTGGGGCGGGGGGGGTTGGCTTGGGGGAGAAAATGAGAAGAGGGCAGGCTCTATTTGCTGAACGTTTACAGGTCTGCTTTCTCTGCAGCGCGACGGTCTCTATGGCACATACATGCGTTAATCAGGACATAATTGCTTAATCAGACCCCTGTTAAGCTTTCTTTTTCTTTTACACATTCTTCCTCATTAATCCTATTCTGCTCCTAATGAACCGGTGCGGTTATTCTAATCGGGGCCCCAGCGCACAAGAGACGTGTCAACTCGATCAAATTGGTCACGCCTCCTTAAAAGGGGGATTTAAATCCAGGGGCGCGGAGATGAATTCCACGCGCCGATTTTCTCACACAGCCAGCACGTCCGATAAGGCTTTAATTAGTCCGGATTAGCCAGCGCGCACAACAGGACCACAAGAAGGATCGAGCTCCTAATTTCGGACCTGGCAAAGATACTTGAGCGCCAAAAAGAAAGAAAAGCGACGGTTAAGCAACAAGAAAAGCCTTGTTCTCTGGATGAATAGCCTGCTCGCTGACTTTGCTACACTTTGACTGAAGTTTAACACACACACACACACCCAAACTCGGACAATGCCTGAGCTGCACCACTCACACACTCCCTATCTACATCCCTTCCTTTATGATCCTGCTAATTAGTGGAGAATGCTGGACGGCTGCTCCAGGTTTCTCAGTCGCTAAAGCCGTAACGACACGTAAAAACTTTGAGCGGATGCACTGCCTTCAGAAGAGAGCAGTACTGAGTGAAAGACTATCTCTCTCTCTCTCTCTCTCTCTCTGAAAGTGCTAGCAGGTGTTTCTTTTCCTGACTTTTCTTTCTCGTGTTAAAGCTGCTTAACGGACTGATAATTAGGCTGAAAAGGGCAGACGGGAACAAAAGAAATATATATATTTTTGTCCAAAAGTGACTTTCGCGGCCTCTTCACGAACAATGAGGACGCCCAGCGTGCTTTAACAGCACGACGAAGAACCGGCAGGACATTACTGTAAAGTGGTACGTTCCCAGAACCGGGCTTTGTTTTTCTTCAGTCTCTAGAAGTCAGGAAG